>NC_050189.1:1076022-1253522 GCF_008315115.2 Sander lucioperca
TCTAAATGAGGTGCTTAAGCAGCATGAGCCGCTGCCGCCTATTGCCAAAATAGCACCCCTTCACTGGTTCCAAAGAGCTTCTTTACCTCCATTTGTTTAAACGGCATTGCCATTAGGCCGTCTCCATGGCAACGCCTCAACGATGGCCCGTTAACCGCATGGCAATAATGAAGCACAGTAGCAGCTTTACTGACTGATTTGTCATTAATCTTAATGTGTGTCTGGCAGCTTCTCTGGGGCTGCACAACAAATCACTGAGAGTGTGGTATTACTTTCTCATTCTAACTGCTTTCAATGTTTTGAAAGCATCTTCTTATCAACATGTCACACTTTGTGTGACATGTTGATAAGAAGAACAGTCTTTGGAGCAATATGAAAAACAACTGATGTGAAAAAAGCAGTTTGAAATTCTATCAGCATGCCATATGAGCCTACCTGTCATCAGCATCTTTTCAAGAGAAAATAAAGCAAGGCTGACACAAAACTAAACAATGGATGCCTCTTAAATTAAATCTGCATGTGAGCCAAGTGGCAATTTTAGATTTCATTGCAATTTTAAATCTGTACAGGGGAGTTTGAAATATGATTATAGCTCCCTCTTTTCACTAACCCCCTTTCTTTGAAATCCTACAGGCCATTGGGAATCCCTGGTCCACATAAACGCTTTCCTGCTGCCGTCCTTTTCACAGAATCATGACGCTAAGTTCACACACCTAACAAACACTGCTGTCAGTTATGTAAGGTGGTATCTCAGCAGAGTTTTTAAGGATTCTATTTTGTTTTAGTTTCTTATCCTAAAACAATGAAATGACAAAATAAATTCAGGCATTGTGCTGCCAAAATAGGTGAAACCGGGAGAAGTAAAAATAATGGGTCAGTCCATTTAGTTTGAGATTGGCTCTTTTGTCCCAGTGCCGTCCCACTCCTCACACTAAATATCAGGTTTCCAAGGCTACACAGTAAGTATGTAACCAACAATTGCTACTTTCTACTACAATAGCTTAACTGCACAAATATTCCTGCTGTATAAAAAGAAAAGAAGTAAAAGGTGATCTATAGGCTCCAAACACAGCATAGACTGTAGGTCTGAAAACAAAATGTTAGCACTCAATTCCCTTTGACAGATTTACTTTGTGCTTATGACCTGTTAAAATGCCTCCCATTTGATTTTAACGTGGATGGTGAGTCACCATGTGGGCCATGCAGGTGAGTAAAAAGCTTCCTTCTAAAATGAGGAAGTGTAACCTTGAACAGCTGCAAACATAACTTATTAACACTGTGGCCAGAAAGAGAAGAGAAGAGAGTGAGTATCCTGCATGTGTGTAGCCAGCGCAGTAAGACTGGTATTACTGACAGCATTAAACACAAGCCTGGCTACACTAAAACACTAGAACTGACTTTTATAGTATTCAGTCTTTTGGAAACGTAATATAAAGCTACATATCTATCACAATCCCTCGTTCCTGTAAATTCTGTTTGATCAACAACTCAGTTAGTTCTGACAGCAGTGTTGTAGTACTCCAGACCAGTCTCGGTCTCGCCTCAGATAAAGAGCACTAAGGTTTTTATAGATCCGTCAAGACCAAAACTGCAGGGATATCACTAAATTGTCTGATTTATGTGTTAACATCATTACTGTGATTTTAAGTACAACTTTCTGCTTCAAATGCAACCAATACCTTGATCCATTTCAAATTTCAAATGTGTTACTGTCAACTAGGGCTGAACGATTAATTGCATTTGCGATAATATCGCGATATGTTAAAACGCGATTTCCTAATCGCAAAGGCTGCGATTTGGTCACGTGACTCGCGAGAGCAAATCAGTCTGCACTCCGCAGAGAAAGCATCAACTACCACGCTAACGCTACGCTGTACCTTGAGCTGATTTCTGTCATTCAAACAACTCTGAGTTGTAGTTTAAAACTTTTATAGCCATTTTAATAAAATTAAGGGTTTTATTCGGGCTTGAGTCTATACATGCAGTTAATGGATACAGGCACACAGAACTCAAGGCTCGGTTGGCAACGATTAGCTCTGATTAGCGGTTAGCTCCGGTTAGCGGTTAGCTCCGTTATAAAGATATGGAATGGAGGAGCTGCCACTGAGAGGGGTAACAATCAGACTGATAAATGACGTTCGGGGAGCTTTCACAGCAGCGTGGCCGCGGGGTTTCAACAGTTTTATTAGTACAGTTAATCCCACGGCAAGAATACCAGCAACTAGCTAACATAACGATAGCCTCTCTGAGCAAGTGCACACACGGCAGCACGCAACTTCACGAGGGGGAGGGGCTGGAGGCAGCTCCTCTCTGTGCACTGTAAAAAATGACACTGTTGTGTGTTTGTGTGTGTGTGTGTGTGTGTGTGTGTGTGTGTGTGTGTGTGTGTGTGTGTATATAGATATATACTATAAACTATATTTTTACTTATTTAACTGTCTAGTGTGTAATTGTGTGTTCATACTATACATTATTATATTATTCTTTGTTGAATAATACAGAAGACAAAGAGCTTAAAAAAATAATCGAATATCGAATCGCAATATTTGGGAAAAAAATCGCAATTACATTATTTTCAAAAATCGTTCAGCCCTACTGTCAACCCCAATACTTAACACTCAATACTTAAGTATTGAATAAATGTTTAATGCATTCTGTACTCAATGGTTTCTAGGGGAAGACAAAGGTATCCCAGAAAACCCGATGCACAGCACAAAAAAAACCATTGTGTTTGATGGATGGCAAAACATGGAGGAGTGTTAAATGAAGATGGTTGAATTGATTTCATCCCCTTAGTGATGCATTTGTTTGCTCATAAAAACAAAGGGGGATTCCTACATAAAATTCACCTCTGCAATCCCTTTTGATTATTTTATCAAAGCATTTCTCATGATACACTTATGGCAATGAAAGCGGTGAATGAAATTTGTTTTCTGAGGGGTTGTGGGAATGTGAATGTTTCAGATCAATTTGAGGAGTGCCTATGGTACGCATTTTCCATATTTGATCGTGTCATGCAGTGTGGGACTCTCACTGGTCTCCATACACTCTGGTCCTGGTGATGATTTGGTCTCGGTTTAGGTGGTCTTGACTACAACACTGCCTGACAGGATTAGCTGATTAATCAACAGAAAATTTGTTCTTATTTGTTTAAGTAATTTATCAAGCAAAAATGTCAAACATGCTCTGCTACCAGCTTCTCAATTATAAGGTTTTGCTGCGTCTCTATGCTTCATGTATTTGCAAACTGAATATCGTTGGTTGCTACAAAAAAAAACTACAAAAATCTATTCTTCTGGAAAATGTGATTGTTAACCATCTTCTGATATTTTATAGACCCACCAATTAATAGAAAATTAAGCAACACATTAAAAACAAGATACTTGGCTTTGTCAAAACAGCCTCTACAGCCAGCTGTATTCACATTAGGGTTGCAACTATTAATTTGATTATTGAAGAATCTTTAACATTTTCGATTGTTAGTCAATAAAATGTTTAAAAAAACTGTAAATTCACAATTTCTCAGAGCCCACTGGGAGGTCTTCAATTAGCGTTTTGTATGAACAACAGTCCCAAACCTAATGATATTCAATGTATTGTCATATATGACAAAGCAAAGCAGCAAGTCCTCTAAATTAATAAACTGAATTTTTGGCATTTTTGCTTGATAAATGAGTGAAACTTCCATCAGGCATACGATACAAAGTTCCACTGGCGCGAAAAAACATTTACAAGAAATCTTTTATTCCCTCTGCAATAACCACTCGGAACAACATCAGTTAGAAACTATAAAGCAGCTGTTTTTGATGTATTAAATGTGTTTTTAATGAGCCTTGTCGAAGGAGAATCTCTGTCACTGCTTTGGTACAAACAATAAAGCTATAAAAAAAAGAAAAAAAAGATTTATTGATTATCCAAATAGTTGTAGATTAAATATCTGTCAATCGAGTAATCATTGCAGCTTTATAAATGTCAAAACATTTTAAAAGTCCAAGGTGACGTCATCACATTTTTTCACGTCGGTATTACCGAGTATTGGTTCACGTAAAATCAAATGGTGCCAAATTTCGGTACCTTGCTTGTTTGTTTGACATCCCACAGCATCCCGCCGTGTTTTCCTCCTCACATGCTGCTCGGAGAGCTCACAGGCCGGCCAGACGTTAATATCATCACCATTATTATTATTGTTACCTGCTGCTGATTCTGGATGTGAATTAGCCTGTGAGGCATTCAGGTTTAGTGAGAAATAACCTCTCTCAGCTAAAGGCTTGAGGTAGGACGAGACACGACAACATCCCTTCTGATATTTACTGGGTTAGTTTGTGAAATCACCGCCGCTAACACTGCTAACGCTGGGCAGGTCAGTTAGCTCCTGTTAGCTAGCTGCTGCCCCTGGATGCTGCCAGGCGGCCAGTGTAGCTCCGTGTTAGCCCCGGAGGCACGCGGAGCAGACCAGACTGAGCCCCGGGAGTCAGTGAGGCTGTGGCGGGGGCACACTCCTCAGTCAGCCGACTGGTTTCAGAACCATTTCAAAATGACAGAATTTATTGTGCCGTCCTTGAAAGTAATAACGAGATGACCTATTATTTACAGCAAGCTAACCATTCAGGTGGACTGCACGGCAATGCAAGCTTGCAAACAAATATCTTTGTGTTCAGGCTTCTTCCACACCCTCAGAAAGGGTGTTCTCAACAGCTGGGGACACAGTGAGTGTTGAGCGGGCGCGGCTCTTACCTGAAAGAGTTGACATGCTAGTCTTTCTTAAAGTGCCCATATTATGAAAAAAACACTTTTTCTGGGATTTGGGGTGTTATTTTGTGTCTCTGGTGCTTCCACACACATACAAACTTTGAAAAAAATCCATCCATGCTGTTTAGAGTGAGATACAGTTTCTGAATGTGTCCTGCCTTCAGTCTCTGGGTGAGCTGTTCAAAATCGGCACGGCTTGTGACATCACAAGCCGAAACGAGCAGGCTAATCGCAACCATTAGCTCGTAGCGTTAGCATGCTAACGCTATGGCTAATGCTAGCATGCTAACGCTAGCATGCTACCTCGTTCTCAATAGCAAAGCACTGCTACAACACACACAAGTTCACCATAATCTACAAAAGAACTACTTACATGTGCGCCCTCATTTAGAAGTCTCCCAGCTAATCCTGCCTTGTAACTGACCGAAGTTGTAGAAATAGCCTTTCTTTTACTGTCTATGGAGCTAGCTAGCTGACATGATCTACATCTGAGCTACTGGGCATGTGCAGTGCAATCAAAGATAGTACAGAAGAAGAAGAAGAAAAGAGGTCTCACTCTGTAGCTAAAACAGAGACCAGCTGAAAAGAGGATCTGCAGCAGTGAGAGAGAGCGGTGCAGTACAACACAAATATGGTGTTTTTTGAAAATTAAACCATGTAAACCTATTCTGGTACAACCTTAAAATACAATTATGAACCTGAAAATGAGCATAATATGGCTGCTTTAAAAAGAATTACACAAGAACTACTTAGTAGTAGTAGCAGTAGTTTGATCTATGTTTGAGCTTGACGGAGTGTGTTTTTTTTTTTAAATGTTTAACTGTTCAAATATTTTTTATATTTAAGGGGGATAAAATGTTCATATAGGGTGGGGAGGGTGTTTGTACTGTGTTTAAATAAAATGTTTAAACTGAGAAGTTGTGAGTTTTTTTTTTAACTGTAATCAAATTTTGTAGTTGTTACAACCAGGCGTTACAGTTTCAGTAAGAGTAAGGTACTGAAAAAAGTACCGTTGAATACCGAGACCGAACACCATGCCAAGTACCGGTAACGATATTGGTTCAGATGCGAAAGGTACCCAACCCTACGGGAGGGACATTTCTCCGTTCTCAGCTGAGGTGGACACATTACCACTGCAGTGTTTCACCTTATAGCTTTATACCCAAAAACGGTTGAATTTTAGACTGCAACAAGTTAGCAGACTGCATAGTTGCCCTCTCTGCTCAGCAGCTAGACCGCTGTGCTCTCGGCAAAACTTTTTTTTTTTTTTACTTTATTGACAATGGAGCTTTCTGAACCATAAAATAGATCAAAGGAGCGTAACTGTAAATGGAAGCAAAACTCAGTAGACTCCCCTTGAGCTGAAATGGAAACACGGTGCTGCAACATATGTTTTAAGGTTTAAGCCAATGCTTTTCGGGGGTACCCTTTATACCCTTTATTTTACCAGCAGTATTGCAGATAAAGCCATCGTGTCTTGAGAAGCTTGTTTTTTTTTATTGTTCACTTTCAACTCACTTTACATCACAGTGTTTCCTTTAGGATTTTTTTTTTATAGCAGTGGGAGCAGATCTGTCGGAACCACCCCCCCCCCCCGTCCCGCGCCCCGCCGCCAAATGTTTTACGTATTAAACGGAACTGACACTTCGCTGCAACACAAACAAATATATTTATTCACCTCTATTCACACACAATGAGGCATATTTTCAGTTTCAGTTCAGAAACCAAAACCCAAAGTATAGAATGAAACCATTCATAATGAAACTAATTGCATCTTTGCCTCAGTGGCAAAGTTGCTAGCCTTGCTGTGTGCCTTTGTTTTTTCTTGGCTTTTGGAAAAATAACTCCAAGGCTCGGTTATAGGGGAATTCAGAAAGAGGTGGCCCATTAATGCTAGAGTAGCATACATGCTGCTAGATGGTCCCCCTGCGGCCTGTTCCTTAACACTAGAACGGCCATGACGGTCATTTTGACCGTTTGTGGGTAATAACTTTGCTGAATAAAAAAATACAATCCTGCTGGTACCTGACTTTTCCTAAAAGAGTCTGTATTTAAAATTGTTTTTATATACATTACACAAAAGGCAAAGAAAATACAATCACTTTTACCTATTTTGGCCATACACGGTCATATTGACCGCTCAGATTTTTGCGGTATTGTTTTTAATCTTTTGCGCGGTTGAAGATGCATCTTGGTTGCTTAGTAATAATCACAGTCTCTGTCAGAGAAACGTAACTAGCGGCCTCGAGTGTGGGCATCACCGATGGGCTGAAGGCAAAGCCAGAGTCAGTAACGTAGGCTACTACGGCATGGATGGACTCTGTTCTGAATCAGAAGAAAAGCACTGGGCGCTCGCTCTGTGAAAGGCGCGGTACACGTAGATGGCCGGTAGCTGTCTACGTGTTCATATAACTTCATACATCCTGGCTGGAATCATTACACACATCCTCTCCAAGGAGTGCACCAGCTGTAAAATGTCCTGGAGGAAGTTCATGCAGCAACTGGCAAAATAGCTGAGAGCGGAGTTTATGGAGGAAAAAAGGGCAGCGGCGCACGGTCCGAACAGCGCTGGTCACCACAGCAGACGCCAAAACGGAGGCAGTGCCAGGTTAGGTTATAAATGTTAAAATAACATATTTTTAATTGTTATTTGGCTGTGAATTATGTTGAATGAATGAATATTTTTCGGGATATGAATGTATGAAATAATCATGGTTTACTATGCCATGATATGAATTATTGAAACACGTATTAGGCTACTACTCAAAAGTATAATTAAAATCGTTAAAATGTACATGTTGGTGTTATTACGTTGTTCTAAAGATATCCTAAGACAATACATGCATTAATATCGCAATTGGGTATTTATCATGATAGATTATAGAGTTTGAAATCTGGCGGTCAAAATGACCGCTCACGGCAGTTCTAGTAGTTCTGGGATTCCGGCACTTCCGGTATCTTAATACAGTGTAACTACTTCAGCATGTACATAATGCACCTAAAATACAAACGTGAGCAAGGGCGTTGAGCAATCGCTATTATATTGAATCAACAGCCACGTGCAATTTAGCTAGCAGGTGAAGGTGAAACCACGAAAATCACCAGGTAACTTAATTTAAATTTGCAAGAACTATAGACTAATACAGGCTTAAATGCACTGACAACATAAGTTATACGACTTACAGTTCTCAAGGATGCACACTTGCCATCTCAACCGGGTCCTCCGGACAGCCTGTCTCTTTTTTCTTTCTCCCTTTTCTCCGAGTGGCCACTCGCGGTGTGAAGCGCTATTCTCCGACGTGCTCTCTAACAATCACTGCTGATAGACGGCTTTTTGTACACTTCTGATACCGTGGCGGGAGGAATCTAACCGTGGCGGGCAGCCACTTGCCAATCAACATAGAGACAACACTGCATCATCTTTACCATCTCCTTTTCCTCTCGCTTTTCCTCACAGCGGCACTCACACGCTACTCTCTGTTACTGCTCGCTCTCCTTGTGCGACCACATGGGGACTGATGTCACTAGGGCTGGGCATCATTCAAAATCTTTCGATGCGGTGCCAATTTCGATACCTCAGTTTCGATGCCAGTTCCTTAACGATACTTTTTTCGATACCATATGTTTTAAAATCCATTTCAACATCAACAAAAATACATTAAACACAAAACTTTTATTTTCCACCTTAATTGTGAATCAAAACAGTTCTGGTAACACTGCTCACTCAGAGTAACATTAATAAAACTGGTTGTGCTTTTGGATAGGGGTGCCCCAGTCAGATACTCAGGATTGGTATCAATCCGAACTTGGCCAAACATTTTCTTTGCCACAACATGAACATGTTATAAATAAATAAATAAATGACATTGTGTACAGGCTAATATTGAACTAACTAAAATGCAAAGGAATGTAAACAATGACTTTTTAGTGCAAACTGCATAAAGACCAAACCTTTAACAATAAACTTGGTGACTGCCCTGTTGTCAACATTGAAATAATGGAGAACTAACTTAAGTGCAAAAGAATGTAATTAAAATTGCCTTGTTGCTGAAAGGTGCTGTAGAGATAAAGTTGCCTTGCCTTACAACCTCAGCCTGTCAGTCAGTCACCAGGACAGAGAAACCACTATTGTGCCTGCTTATCTCAGAGGAAGTGTAAAACAACAGCACCGCGACCGCTTTCGGCTCGCCATTAATATCATGTTCATTAAGGCGAGACACGGCAGGCAAAAACATCGTTTTTTTTCTCACTGGTCAATTTTGAGATTTTGGGCTATTTGTCTTCAATGACATGTCTTCTTTCAGACTTGTGGTGAAATAAAGTCCGAAATACACATTTAGGTCTTTATTTTACTACACTTTGTCTGTTTGCGGCGGTAGATTTCACCTAAATTCAACAAAAGTTGGCGTTCTAAATCATCGCGCTGCTCCATGATCGCTGTCTGCACCCTGTCGTCACATATACCGTTGGAAAGCTCTCTTTCTCCTGTACAATGCTGTCGGATCCAAATATGGTTTTATCAGCAACCAATCTTGAAAGTAAAAGGGGGGATTTAACTCAAAATGAGCAATCTCATTGGCTGATGCCAATTTCTGACAACGTGATTCGTTCAGAATCGTCACGTGACGTGCTCTGACATTTCCGCGGTAGCTCAAAATGTTGAAAGAAGTGCGTCGAAAACGGCCGAAAATCACCTCAGAGAAGACAAACAGTTATTAGCAAGAAGACACACAGGATTACAAACTAAGACAGCAGATGAGGAAATGCCTTCACATAGTACGTTGATGTTTAAACTATCGTTCAGAAAACAGGAGTGTTCAGACAGCGGAGGTAGTCTCTCTCTCTCTCTCTCTCTCTCTCTCTCTCTCTCTCTCTCTCAACAATTACATTACACAACAGTTACAGTTTTTGTATAATATAATTACTATATAATAGGCTACTAAACAAATCTGTAATTTTGGGATCCTAAGTGGTGTGAGTCCCTCAGGCTGTAGCAGGCAGATCCATATGTAGCTGTCAGTGGAGCTGCTGTCACCTCTCCTAGGAGAACTTTCAGCTTCTCTTCTGGTGTTTAAGCCCCCCTGTGCTGCATGATGGCAGTGAGTTGTTGTTTCATTTCTTCACTGAAACAGACTAAAATGAAGAGACTACTTCAAACAAAGCTTTTCTTTTGGAAGGGACGAGATGGACAAGATCATGATCAGCTGAACGTATGCAGAAGTTACAGAGAGCCAAAAAACGTACGGAAGAGGGAATAATAAGAAGAAAAATAAATAAATAAAATGGCCGACAGGAACAACAATAGTTGGAATGCTGTTGAACAGCATTCCCACTAACTACACACCTGGCATAAGTATAATAATATTTATTGCATATAACACATCTTGCTTATGTTTCTGTACTGTTTGAGACACATTTCTATAATTCAAATAAAAAATGATGCAAACTCAAACACACTGACAAGGTTTTGAAGCTACCGTTATATAATGGTTGCTCTCCAAATGTCATGAAATGCACATATTTAGATCAGGGTTAGTAAAAAATAATTCGATCCTGGATATGGGCCTGCCCACAGGAAAAAAAATCCTTCTCTTCATCTTCCTCTCGGTTGTTGCCATAAGTCACCGTAAAAAAACGCTGATCAGCAGGCTCATTTCTATATCAACATTCATAAGGTGCTTTGCATTGGCCAGTTATGGTTGAATGTGGGCATGCAGAGGGTATGAGGCTGATCCATGTGTGAACATTTACAGGTGGACTTACATTTATAAAGAGAACATTTCCTACAGGTGTGCGTGCACTTTTAGTTTACGCACCATTTTATTATGTATTAAGTATACAATGGTAGATTTTACCTTTAAGATCATTTCTTCTCAATCTGGTGGAGAAAGAGTGGACTTTTGGGTGACATTAGTTGTAACAAAATGCTAAGCTGTCCTCCTGAGCAGTTTTAACAAATGACACAATACAGTCGTTATCTCAGACCTATTACACTTGGGCTGTGTTTCAACTAGAAACACTCAAGAGCATCTAAAGACCCAACAGATCAGGAAGCACTTTTGCTCACAATTTGGCACCAAGTAAAAACACACAGGCCCCAAAGACTTCACAGACACTGGAAGGATCTTTATGGCATGTGTCATGGCGTGAGACTTATTGAAGGCTGAAGCACTTTCCTGCTGGGCTTTAGGCCTTCAAGCAGCCACAATTATCAAGACTGGGCTGGAGCACACAAAGTGGAGGGAGAAGGATGTGCTGTGCAGAAGCCAAACCTCATTTAGTCTCTTGTAATCAAAGCTCTAAGCTCTCAGCAGATAAGATATCAGCAGATAACAATTTGATTTATAGACTGCTTGCAGGCACTGGGGTAAATGGATAGAGTAGAACATTTCCAACTTGCTGTGTGCAGTGGGCCTGTCTCAAAACACACCTTCTTTCAAAACTTTCAAGTCCATCAATATCTAAACTGGAGACTAATCAAGGCGATATATATGTACTTGCCACATTAGACCTTCAGAATGCCAGAAGAAATCTCACAATGCCCTTAAAAAAGTGATTTAGGGGCAGAAATTGCCCCGAAAATAAATAAATTTTATTTATATATATATATATATATATATATATATATATATATATATATATATATATATATATATATACATATATATATACACATACATACACACACACACACCAAATCAGGCCAATATTCTAATCCTTAGAATCTAATTTAGACAGTGGGGATAAAAGTTACCCCCAAATAGTTTTTTTAACTTCTTGAACTGCCTGCAGCTAATTCCCTTCTGTGTTTCTGTCTAAACCTGTCTGACAGCAGGAACCATAAGACAGCAGCTAAGTGAGTCTTGCAAACTCATTCATTCAATACCATTTATATCGATATAGTTTAAAGGTTGTGTGGGGCAGTGGGACAGTGGGCAGTGGGCAGTAGTTTACAATTACATTCCAGGATATGTTTCTCTCACAGAAAAAGTCTTTGAATCAGAATAAAATCTGTTTTACTACTGTGAGTCGGTTCAGCTTTACAGATATCACACATAAGTGTTACACAGCTAATGAACAATTCCCGATACATAATATGACGTGCATCTCACATCATATTTTCACTCACTATGACCACTATTACTGTCATTACTAAACATTGTGCCAAAATATGAACAATAATGTCACTGTCAGTGGGCTTATTTGCTAGCTAACCTCTGCTAAGGAAAAATCCAGCACTTAGACAGTACCTTAGAATAACGTTACGTGAAACAGGTAATTTAACATCACCGCTAATTTTACATAGAGTTTAACAATAAAACAAAATGCTGTCTAAGGCAGAGGGACGGCAGGGTTAGCTACAATAGCTTCTTCGTCTCATGTCTATTTTCTAAGCGACTGTAGCTGTCATATATTTCACACGGTTTTCATGGTAAATCAGCCCCCAAGGCTTTCACCGCTGTTTGTCACTCTGCCTGAGGAGAAATTGCTGTACTCGCGCTGTTGTTTATTTGGTTTTCATGACTTTGCGAGTGATGACATCCTGTCGTTGGATTCCTCGAAGCCAAACTGTTCCCAGACACCGGAGTTGGTTTCGCCTTTTTTGCTCACCAAACGCTGCTGTGGCTGCCCTCCTTCTGCCATCTTTACTCTTTAGTGGGGGAGTTATACTCAGTAAACGTAATACAACTTTTTTTCTGCCACATGGCATCGTTTCGTCATTGATTACATGCCACTTTGCAACACAGTAATACAACAGAGACCTTATTTATTGATATTGATTGATTTCAATTAGGGATGCACCGATGCATCGGCTGAACATCGGTAACGGGCGATATTTGCCTCGTTAACTGCCATCGGGGAATAAAAATGACATTTGCCGATGATTATATGTGTCATGAACGCTGTGCTCAGGAGAAACTTTTTTTTCCCTCTTTTTATTTGGGCGGGGGGAGAGACCGAGACGGAAGAGGGCACCCGCGCACTCTCCTCAGTAACTTAGATTAAACAAAGAAGATGGCGGTCGTGTGGCAATATTTTACAGTTTCAGAGAAAGATCAGCGTTTTGCAGTTTGCAATACGTGTTCCATTGAAATTTCAAGAGGGGGGGCTGTTAGAAAGTCATTTAACACAACAAATTTCATTGGACATTTGAGAAGCAGGCACGAGGCGGTGTACGGCGATTACCTGCAAGCTGACCAAAAACGGAAAAATGAAGCCGCCAAGAAAGCGCAAACCCCCAGTAAGACTCAGACTTCAATTGACACGGCGTTTGAGAAAGCCAAACAGCTGCCTCCAGACAGCGCCAAAGCGAAACAAATAACAAACAAGGTGATGGAGTTCATCGCTTTAGATGACCAGCCTTTCTCTGTAGTGGAGGACGTGGGTTTTCGGAGTCTGATGAAGTTTATGGAGCCACGCTACACGCTGCCGAGCCGGCGTCACTTTATGAGAAATACACAAGGTGAAAGATAGCCCATAGATTTATGTTTGTATTTATGAATAACATAATTTATTTATTTTAATAACATAATTTATTTATTTCACTTGTTTTTGCATTTACACTTGATGCATTTTTTTTTATTTATCAGAAAAATATTTTTATTGGGCCATGAAAATAATCTCATTGAGTAAGTTTTTGTTTATCAGGCTAAAATCACTGAAATAATTTTGTTGGGCAATGTACTGAAACAATCTTTTCATTAATTAGTTAGCAGTCAAAGGTTTTTGAATGTTATTTTTCAGAAAAGAACTTGTCATAAATAAGGTTATAACTAATGTCAACCAGAAAGTGACATTAAAGGTTGTTTTTGTTTCATAAATTGGTCTGATTGAATTTGTGCTCATTCTACGATAGTGTGATCAAGAGCCGAAAGACTTGTATGTTTCCGTGGCACAAAAGAAGTAATAAATAACAAAAAGAAAAAACATCGGCATCGGCCAAGTTGTTATGTTAAACATCGGTATCGGCCCAGAATTTCCCAATCGGTGCATCCCTAATTTCAATATCGATCGATCCAACACCAAAGATTCTTTTGTACCTTAAAATAATGTTTCCAAAATCATTTCAGTGGTTTTGACCACGTTTAACAACTCTGGGCTAACCCACGAATTCATCAGTAACGTTAACTGTATAGATAGACCACTAATCTAATGGTAATTAAGCTAGCTAGCACACCCCTGTCTGTCTGCCTCTACCTTTAAATTCAACAAGCAGTACTGAAAGCAGCAGAATTGAAAAGACAAGAACTGAGAACACCTCTATATCGGTTTATTTATCACAAGCAGGGTTTCCCGCAGCACTTTGCAGTTTAGGCAGCCGCCTTAACAACACGCGCCTGCCGTGTTAATTAAGCCCTAATGTATTTCCATGTAGAGCAACAAGAGGAGTCACCATGGACTGATGCCAAGCGTTATGCCAGGATCAGACTAAACAAACTCAGGCGGATTTAGAGCCGCAGACAAACGTTCACAGTCGTACCTGATTATGAGGGTCAGACCAACCAACGTGTTTCCTTACCTATGGTAGTGTGACATCATCAGAGATCAGCCATCTAACGTCTGGGACGCTTCACCACCACCACGCAGAAAGTCTAGCATGTCACAATGGTTTGTCTTTTTCCACCTAGTGTGACATGTTCTACGACATGTTCCTGGACGTTGACCAATAGGAAGAGAGAGTGCTCTCTGGCGCACATATGTAACCATGGTGAAAAGAAGAAGAGACACTACTGACAAAACAGACCATAATGGCGGCTCATTTGGAATAGAATCTCTTATTTCACGAAAATAGTTCACGAAACGTGTTTCTGAAAACATTTGATCTGAGAAATAGGCTGTGCAGTTGCTGAATCTGTCTTCATTTCAGATGGACAACGGTCTCTGCTGTAGCTTCACAGCACCCAAATCAAGCAGCTACACAAGCTTGGTCTGTTTCATATCCAAAAGCAACATCAGGTATGATGTTTCAAACCAACACATCTGAGTGACATTTAAAAGAAAGACTAAAATGCTCCAAAGAGACAACAGACCATAAAATGCATTTTGCATCATTAAACATTGTTTTCAACCTTTCCGTTCTGTCTTCTGAGACAAACATAACTTTCATTCGCTACTATATAGTACCAACACTTTGCACTACGGTTTCTGCTCACAGAACCAAAACACACTTTTCTCCACAAAATGCATTTGAGCAATTTATCCCAAAATCACAGAGGAACTTAAAACCAAGGAAACCCACTGTATTCTGTCAGAGGTCAGTCAGCTCCAGGGACTGGAATACTTAGATCAAGGACACGTGAGCCTGAGGATGCTTGATGCTGATATGGTCAGAGGTTTCCCCCTCACTACAGAGGAGAGCCAGTTGCGTGAAGAAATAGTTCCAAAGAAAACATTCAATAGGACTAAATAAAGCAGAATATAAGTATCTTACCTCTTTTTGGTTTAGGGAAGCTTTCGTGCAGGTGAAAAACTACTTTCTCCACAAAGTGCTGAATATTGCTGTGTTCTGGTCCTCGGACAAACACCATCCAGTCGTGGGTAAAGCCTTCCACTGTGGGTTTCTTTCGGAACTGGGCACGATGACCGAGTTCGAGTTTCACCTGAACAGCCCCCTGCCAAAGAAAATCATGTTGGGCAACTGCTCCAATTCAAGAAAAACTTTGAACAAACCAACATACGTGTATGACAGAATATGGAAATAATTTCTAGCCAAAGAAACGCCTTCCGAACGCCGAAGTTAAAGAAATTATATTATTTTGATATGGTGCTTTCACTCCAGTTTTTACTTTGTGTCCTTGTTTCCTGCGAGAACGTCATTAAAACTCCACTCAAAAATCTGCAAGTGAATGAAACGTTTCTTTTCGACAAATCTAAGTTACATACTTACGTGAACCTGACTTACGACTTTTAATTATTAGCCTAAGTAACGTTAGGCCTATTTTAAAGCATATAACATATTACGTTTCCACTCATGCAGCAGTAAACCTTTCAAAAAACTACTGAAATGTGCTCCCACTGTTTTCTACTATGGGGTAACGTTAACGTTAGCGATACATGACAGTTAAAATATACTGTAACGTTAAAGAAAATTACAAGACCAAACTTGACAAAAGTTGCCATTTTACCTGTTTGCGTGCTACTTTATGCACTGCGTTTAACATTATGCCGAATTGAAGGATGGACCGTAACCTTAATTGGAAATTACCTTAATTTACGCATTAGATAAGCGATAAGTAGAAATATATTAAAATTGTTTTCTGAGCGGAATTTTGCGTTAACGTTAACGTAACACTGTTCACTAAGACATAGCAGCACTTATCGGTTCTAGCTAGCTGTAACGTTACGTCTTGAAAATCCTCGTTACGGAGTAAAAACCACCGACTCCTCCGGTGTGACAAAACAGCAAAATGTCCAAAAATATACTCCATTAGAGGGGACTGGCAAGCAAATCCTGCAACTGGCTACTTACCGAGTTGGCCATCCTTCAGGCCCCGCGTTACTATTATTTCATGGATAATGAGTTTTAAATGAGAGTAGAGGTGAGTACAGTTTGCCTATGACGGCGGACATGGTCTCTCCTGGACTGAAGTCGGACTCAAGACTTTCAAAGCCTCGCCGGCTGTCAAAAACCCCACAATAACCTAGAGAAGTTCCGCTACGGACTTCCAAAATAAAACCCCTGCAGTGCAGCCCTTCTCGGTGTGCATCACCGTCAATTGCAGAATACTGTACATCAAGTTATTCAAGTAGGCTATACGATGTTTCTTTTCTTTTTTATTCAGTTAACTATTTAATTGCCTAAAAACTATTTCACAACATGAAACTCTAAATGCTGTGGCAGTAATAACATTCTGACTCTGGTGAGGAACTTATTGTTACATAAAGTCTTTAAAATACTCAAATCAGCATATACAAATCCACCACATCACATTGCAATGTTACAATGTAGCACCAGAGTGAGGAAGTTAGAAAACTGGATGCATCTCTGTGATACTCAATACTGAATTATCAGCATGGTTGATAATGGACCTTCATTGGCCCCTAGGTGTTTAGGGTAAAAGGGGCCCAACCTGTAAAAACTAAATGTTTTTTCTGGCTTTGGCTTGGTGGACATTCACACTGTCTGCCATTACAGCTAATTTATGTTAAAGTGTATTGATGTATGCATGACATAGAAAACAGACCTTGTAGCTGTGTAAAACAACTGTAACGGCTGCTCTTTGTAGTGTCCATGTTAATCAGTACATCAGTCACCGCTCTCACATTTCTTTACAACAGTTATTTATCTTTTAGCATAATCTACCAATCAAAATGTATATGAGACACTGTGCTGCTGGTTTGCCATGTGTATCTGACTGCAGCAGTTAGTAACACGATTTTTTCCAATAAAAGTTTATTTTATTTTCACACATGTTCATATATGTATGCTGGCCCCTGGTTGCTCACCCACTGTAGAGCCAGCCATGGTTAGGACGATAGTTTTTACATAACTTGTTTTTTGTTTTTTTAAGATTTTTTTTTTTTGTGGGCATTTTGGCCTTTAATGGATAGAACACTAGCAGACAGGAAAGTGGGGGAGAGAGCGGGAGAAGACATGCAGCAAAGGGACATGGGTCGGACTCGAGCCCTGGGCCGCTGTGGTAATGGCATGGGGCGCATGCTCTACCAGGTGAGCTACCAGGATGCCCCTCTTAACTTTTAACATTACAGGGACATAGCACAACATTCTGGACCCTGTGGTTAGGCCAAACTGTTGAGAAATTAAGATAAAGCACAGCTTCATTACCTGACAAACTATTCAATGACAATATAGTCTTTCCTTCTTGTCCATCATTTTCCATTTCTTTATTTTGAAAGTGAAGTTCTCTTATTACTCTTATATTTCCGTTGTATCTCGGCTAACCTAACAATGCAGAGGGGTAAGCGCACGCGCAGGTTGTTGTACCCGCTGGGGCTGGCTGGGGCTGCAGACAGAGCACAAGAAGCAAAGAGCCAATAAGAGAACAGCAGACACACGGGCCTCCAATCAGGTGGCCGCAACCATCCTGTAATTATGTTGCCTTCCAGTCCCGGGGGAAAACCGGCGAATGAAGCATGCTTCAGTTTATAGGAGACGTGTTCTTTTAGTGTGATTAAAATAGTTATTGTGACAACAATACATCGTCAACACCTGACTTATAATGAACAAACCTGCGAAAGGTTCAAGTCGCCTTTAGAGTCTAAAGACTTGGGTATACAGCATAAATTATCAAAATGATATGACCACAATTTTTTGTCTCTTATAAACCATGTAGGCTAATCTGAATTTTGCAAATTACCATTGTGTGGAACTCTGTTGTTACCCATATTAAATAAAAATAATGTAATCAAATTCAAGTTTGGTTTCCCATTATACACAATTTGTTGAGATAAATAAAAAATAAAAAACAATGTTAATTGTATATTGTAAATGTATATTGTATTTTCATATTTGAAAGTGCAAAAGTACTGCCAATATTAAAATCAAAATGAGTTTAAAAAATAGTTACTAAAAGCATAGTTATCACACCACTATACTTTGATTGGGCCCATGTTCTCATGTTATTTACTTTAGTATTCTGGGTTATTTTTAAGTTCTTGCCTTCTCAGTTCACACTTGAAAATTTGATCTCAAACTCATGGAAAAAAACCTTCTTAGATAAAGGTTAAAACAATAATAATTTAATTGTAATATAGGTAGCCACTGAATTCCTAGAGTCCTCATATCTCACTCTGTATACGAGCATTATAGTCTATTATATAAGGGAATCATTTACCCAACTGAATACAAGAGCTGGTGTTTATTATATACTATATGTTAACATGTCTCAAAGCTTCCTCATTACGTTTTAATTAACGTCTTAATTGTTACACTAAGGCTGTTCCACCATGAATTGCAGTGAAAGATATGGTGTGTGACAGCTCGGTCTCAATCTGTTTTGGTCCTCGGTAGTCGCCGTAGTTGCATGCGGGTTTGTTTGACGGAGGCTGGATGAATGAGGTAAAGTTAAGGCATCAACATGTATAACTTTGATTTACTTTTGACTGAGAGACTTAAAACGTTACTCCGTCTACTACAGGAGGAATACAGTCCAGTCGGCTTTATTATTACAAATGCACGGCCAGTTGAATAGCTTTAGCTTCTGTATTGATAACTCCATTAGCTAACGTTACTATTACCGTTAGCTAACGTTATATTGGGATTATTAACGTTAGTCTATCGAAATAACGTAAATTACGCTACCCCTGGAATCTTACATAAAGATGTAGTCAACTATGCATATTCTTACAATAACGTAAAACGTATCCCCGTAGGTAACGTTATACATCGTCAGAACACCACTTCAGCTAGCTAGCTATATCTTAATTTGCTAGCTTGTATGTTGTATTTTATTTGATTATAATTAGTAGCATCTTGTCCAAAAAAAGTTTGTGCTAAAGTTCTCTTACGTTACTGGTTCTGTATGTACGACACGTAGGTAGCTACATAAAAGCGACTAGTTGAGATAACACTGGTAATTTAGCTACCTCGTAGGATTTCATGGGACAAATACAAATGAATCGATTGACTAGCTAGCTTGAGAGAACGCGCTACACTGAACCCCATTTAAAAATCTCTCAACCTAATCTTCACTAACTTGTTAGCAAGAGATTGCAATGCACAAAACGCCACTGAAAGCATTGCCTGACAGAGCAGAAAGCATCCTTTCATTCGGCACAAATATAATCTACCAACCGGCATGGTTCATAACAACAACCATTATTCAGCTGATGTAACACTTGCTAGATGCTATTGTAGTTTATTAAGTAACGTTAGGGTCCGTGTATCATCCGATCATTTGTTTTTGTTTTCACATATAAAAACGAAAAAACGAGAAAACAACTCCTTTTTCCGTTTTTTTAGAAAAACGAAAAAACGAAATTATGACTTGATTTTTGGTTTTCCCGTTCTTGCACGGAAATCAGAAAAAACACTTGATATTCCGACGTTCCCCTGTGGGTGGTGCTAAATCTGATTGGCAGGATATGCATTCATTGTTTTTCAAATTAAGATTTTACCCACACTGTATTTGTTAGCCTGTAAAATGAATAGTCTATATGTAAAATTAATAGTCTATATGCATGCTTTTTGTCACCCAATTATTTGGCTTAACTCACTGAAAAAATCTATTGAAATAGCCTAATGTAAACATGTTCACACATTGACAGACAAAAGGCACGATCTGTTTTTGTAGGAGAGGGGAAGACCCATCTCATCGTTTAATCCTGTTGTGTTCAAAGTCATGTTAAACCATTTTTTGTTCCCAGTCAAAAATAGATAGATAGATAGATAGATAGATAGATAGATAGATACGTTATTGATCCCCAAGGGGAAATTCAAGGTCCCAAGACATCACACACAACATACACATGCATCATAAACAGGATCATAAAAAAAGCAAATTCACATGAATAGCATGGACAATAAAAGAAAAAATACTAAATACTAAATAAATAAATAAAAAAATAATACTAAATAAATAAAAAAATTTAAAAAATCCACATGAATGTACTAAGGGATGTATAAGTATGAGACGCTTGCAGTGAGAGGGCAGGGACTGACCCTGTGATTCAGTATGAGATTGTGCGTCATGGTGGTAGTGCAAATAGGTCCAATAGTGCAAGGATAAAGTCTAGAGACCAGCATTAAATATGGACAATATAAGAGATCAAAAGTCAATATTAGAGGTTTGAAGTAATAGTGTTACAGCCATTGTTCAAGTATTAAGTTATGTTAGACCTCAGTCTAGGCTGGCGGGTGGAGGGAGGGAGGGATTGTACATACAGTAAGGAAAATAAGTATTTGAACACTCTGCTATTTTGCAAGTTCTCCCACTTAGAAATCATGGAGGGGTCTGAAATTGTCATCGTAGGTGCATGTCCACTGTGAGAGACATAATCTAAAAAAGAAAATCCAGAAATCACAATGTATAATTTATTTACTATTTATTTGTATGATACAGCTGCAAATAAGTATTTGAACACCTGAGAAAATCAATGTTAATATTTGGAACAGTAGCCTTTGTTCGCAATTACAGAGGTCAAACGTTTCCTGTAGTTTTTCACCAGGTTTGCACACACTGCAGGAGGGATTTTGGCCCACTCCTCCACACAGATCTTCTCTAGATCAGTCAGGTTTCTGGGCTGTCGCTGAGAAACACGGAGTTTGAGCTCCCTCCAAAGATTTTCTATTGGGTTTAGGTCTGGAGACTGGCTAGGCCACGCCAGAACCTTGATATGCTTCTTACAGAGCCACTCCTTGGTTATCCTGGCTGTGTGCTTCGGGTCATTGTCATGTTGGAAGACCCAGCCTTGACCCATCTTCAATGCTCTAACTGAGGGAAGGAGGTTGTTCCCCAAAATCTCGCAATACATGGCCCCGGTCATCCTCTCCTTAATACAGTGCAGTCGCCCTGTCCCATGTGCAGAAAAACACCCCCAAAGCATGATGCTACCACCCCCATGCTTCACAGTAGGGATGGTGTTCTTGGGATGGTACTCATCATTCTTCTTCCTCCAAACACGGTTAGTGGAATTATGACCAAAAAGTTCTATTTTGGTCTCATCTGACCACATGACTTTCTCCCATGACTCCTCTGGATCATCCAAATGGTCATTGGCGAACTTAAGACGGGCCTTGACATGTGCTGGTTTAAGCAGGGGAACCTTCCGTGCCATGCATGATTTCAAACCATGACGTCTTAGTGTATTACCAACAGAAACCTTGGAAACGGTGGTCCCAGCTCTTTTCAGGTCATTGACCAGCTCCTCCCGTGTAGTTCTGGGCTGATTTCTCACCTTTCTTAGGATCATTGAGACCCCACGAGGTGAGATCTTGCATGGAGCCCCAGTCCGAGGGAGATTGACAGTCATGTTTAGCTTCTTCCATTTACCTAATGATTGCTCCAACAGTGGACCTTTTTTCACCAAGCTGCTTGGCAATTTCCCCATAGCCCTTTCCAGCCTTGTGGAGGTGTACAATTTTGTCTCTAGTGTCTTTGGACAGCTCTTTGGTCTTGGCCATGTTAGTAGTTGGATTCTTACTGTTTGTATGGGGTGGACAGGTGTCTTTATGCAGCTAACGACCTCAAACAGGGCATCTAATTTAGGATAATAAATGGAGTGGAGTTGGACATTTTAAAGGCAGACTAACAGGTCTTTGAGGGTCAGAATTCTAGCTGATAGACAGGTGTTCAAATACTTATTTGCAGCTGTATCATACAAATAAATAGTTAAAAAAATCATATGTTGTGATTTCTGGATTTTTTTTTTTTAGATTATGTCTCTCACAGTGGACATGCACCTACGATGACAATTTCAGACCCCTCCATGATTTCTAAGTGGGAGAACTTGCAAAATAGCAGGGTGTTCAAATACTTATTTTCCTCACTGTATATGGGCTAATATAGCCAGTAAACAGTGTAAACAGTATACAGTGGACAGTCAGTACATAACTGTTATTATAGGAGGTAGTGGAAGTGGTGGAGAGGGAGGAGAGGCAGACAGACTATGCAAAGAAGTCTCTCTCCTCTTCTCTTTAGTGAAGCATTGTAGAGTTGTATGGCCCTGGGGACAAATTACTTTCTCAGTCTGTCATGACTGACAAAATCACCGTTCCATTAATACTCATCATACAAATTTAAATAATACATTAATTCTTTGTTTTAGGTGTTTTTATTAACTTAAATTCTTATGAATAATACATTTACATTTTTTTTGTCTATTTGTTATTTATGGCCTGTATGCCTCATTGATCTGAGCTTATACATCTTGAATTCGATCGAGTACTAAAAAACATAATTGCTGGATTATTTTGACGATAATAAATAATCAGATGAAACATAGTATACTGTTTATCACAGACTACTTTGTGCCAAAGTTACCAAGGACATTTTTAAGAAACCATTTAAAAATGTATACATTCACATAAAGTAACACCTGTTTGGGTCAAAAGTAAGAGATTTTATCTGTCACTTTGGAAAAAGAGAGAGACTCTGAGAAAAGGTTAGAGTAGTAGGCATGAAAAAAGCAGGGAAATATTTAAAAAATATTAAAAATAATAAAATGATCTATAGAAAGGAGTGCCATGTCTTTTTGGTACATGATAAAGTATCTGCATTCAGAAAAAAGTTGGACTGTGTTGGGCTCACGTGGAACAGGGCTCAGTCCCTGTGCGATTTGTACCACGCATGCGTTGAAACACTTGACGACCAACAGCGACCAAACATCACAACTTTTTTTTTTTGTGTTAAATCTTTATTATACAATAGTCATACAAACAATCAAGACTAATAACCATAGACTGTATATTATTAATGCGATGAAGTGTAAACGTACATAAGTGTCCTTTCGAAGACGGGATGACAGCTCTTCCAGCCACCACTGCTGTATACCACTATAGTAGCTACATGCTAACGGCAGTAAACATGTCATCTTAGCTGGCAGTGTTGTTAAATTCTCCCCAATTCCGGGTCACATTCCTGCTGAAACATGTCCGATTGTGTAGTGTTTGGTTCAGAATCCTTTATCTGCGATTTTTGATGTTAGAAAGTGCTGCTTCGTTCCACTACAATCTAACGTTAGCATACTCTATTATAACTATTATGTAGCTGTATGCTAACGCGACATAGCGGAGTATATATAGCTATATATGTATGTATATAGCAGGACTAGAGTACTATCTATTTTTGACTGGGAACAAAAAATGGTTTAACATGACTTTGAACACAACAGGATTAAACGATGAGATGGGTCTTCCCCTCTCCTACAAAAACAGATCGTGCCTTTTGTCTGTCAATGTGTGAACATGTTTACATTTAGGCTATTTCAATAGATTTTTTCACTGAGTTAAGCCAAATAATTGGGTGACAAAAAGCATGCATATAGACTATTAATTTTACATATAGACTATTAATTTTACAGGCTAACAAATACAGTGTGGGTAAACTCTTAATTTGAAAAACAATGAATGCATATCCTGCCAATCAGATTTAGTACCACCCACAGGGGAACATCGGAATATCAAGTGGTTTTTCTGATTTCCATGCAAGAACGGGAAAACCAAAAATCAAGTCATAATTTCGTTTTTTTGTTTTTCTAAAAAAACGGAAAAACGGAAAAAGGAGTTGTTTTCTCGTTTTTTCATTTTCATATGTGAAAACAAAAACAAATGATCGGATGATACACAGACCCGTTAGCTATAATATGGAGTTAAATTTCATATAGTGTGGAAGCAAGGTGGCAGTTCAAATAGTCTCACCACCATGGGGAGCAGAGAATTCAGCTGCTCTGCTCCCCGTGTCTGGAATTCATTACCACCCCAACTCAGAAACATTGATTCATTCTCCCATTTCAAATTGCAACTCAAAACACATCTGTTTAAAACTGCCTATTCCACTTGATGTCAATTGCTCTGCCTCTTTCTGGGTCAGGGTACTAAAGTATAATCCGTTTTTCGTTTTAAACCAGAAACGAAAAAAGGAAAAAACGGGTTGATTTTTCGTTTTTGTTTCAAACCAAAAACGGAAAAACAAAACTATGAGCTCTGTTTTCTCGTTTTTCCAATGTCCATACAAATTAAAAATGAACTGGAAAACTGCTTGTTTTTCAACTGTTGTTCAAGAGCGAGAATACGGGCTCATTTTTATAATGTGCATAATCATTGAAAATCTGATGGAACACAGGTCTCGTTTATAATGTTATTTTGGTCTTACGTGTTAAGTCAAAAGTTGACTAAAACCAATGCGCTCTGGACAGGAAGTAACATTAACGTGTCAAAATAAAAGTATGAGAGTTGTAATAACTGCCAGAAGAACGAGGAACTTTATGAAAACATTGTTTGCCTGTTTGCATCTAACACTTGTGTTGTCTTCGGGTTAAATGTGTCATGTTTTCAAAGTTTCTTATAAGAAATATGTGTTTCTTTCTTTTTTAAGATATTTTTGGGGGCATTTTAGGCCTTTATTTGTATAGGACAGCTTAGATTTGAAAGGGGAGAGAGAGAGGGGGGAATGACATGCAGCAAAGGGCCACAAGTCGGAGTCGAACCCGCGGCCACTGCGTTGAGGAGTAAACCTCTATACATGGGCGCCCGCTCTACCAGGTGAGCTAACCAGGCGCCCAAAATACGGGTTTCTTTCAACCAAATTAACCAAAAATAACATGCATTGTTCCCTTCCATGCTCTTCGCAAGTAAATTAATATTCACAACTTTCATAAAATTTTGGGTGTTTTATTCAATTTTATAGCAGTTATGGTCTTTCTGGGCGAATTTTGACCTGGTAGTGCAATAGGGCACTATTGAGCTTTACAGAAGATGAACACACAGGACACACGTGCATATTTACAAGTATGTGCATACACACACACACACACACACACACACCTACCAAGAGCCTGGGTCTGTCCAAGGTTTCTTCCTAAAAAAGGAGTTTTTCCTCACCACTGTCGCATTTACACATTTATGCTTGCTCTTGGGGGAATTACTGGAATTGTTGGGTCTTTGTAAATTATAGAGTGTGGTCTAGACCTACTCTATCTGTAAAGTGTCTTGAGATAACTCTTGTTATGATTTGATACTATAAATAAAATTGAATTGAATATACCAGTCTGAAAACAACTAATCGTATATCCTCATTTTACTTAGAAATTAGGTATAATTCATGTAAATGAGGTCTGTTGACCATGAATGCAAAAAATAAGTGTAAAACTAATGAGTGGAATGAAGTTGGATAAAAGGGGTAACCCAGAATTGAGTGATTAATTACTTCATGCTTTATGAAATGGTCAATTTTGTTATGCCAATAACATTTATAAGACAACACAAGGGTTAAACCACTTGACCACTTAAATGAAAAGGCTTCTTTTTATTGCAACTCTGCAGAATATTCATGTGACATGGTTGACCAACTTAACTGCCATTAGTTTTGAGTGTGATGAAGAACTCTTGCAGATACAACTGGGCCACATTGCAAACCTCTCATCATATTAGTGAGGAAGCTGCCATGTTGCTTCTCTCATCCTGGTCTCCTCAGGCCCTGCAGACTGGACCACACTTGTGGTTTACTGCTAGAATATTACAGTAGGCGAGAGAGATAGAGAGAGAGATAGATAGATAGAAACATTAAACATTTGCATGATTCTGTGCCATCTGCTGCTGCTCCAACAATACAATGGCAGTACATATTTATATTGCTTACCAGGGTTCCAACCCAGTAGCTTCTTGCTGTGAGGCCACAGTGCTTACCATTGACCAGTCCTTATTGTAATTCAACCCCACAATACCTATCATGTATTATATTTTATTATCCAATATTGGCCAACTACTGTTTCAAGGCCTTAGTATGAGCAGTGAACATCTAATGAGCTGGGTGATCCAGGCACAGGCCCAGCAGTGAGGAGGTCTACCATGCTCACCATGAACTCTGGTCCAGTCTGCAGGGCCTGAGGAGACCAGACCAGAATGAGAGACTCTCCAGTACACATTAACTTGTTAATTTATGTTCTTCATCACATTGACATGTTCATTGGCAGCTAATGTGGTCAACCATGTCACATACAATATTCTGCAGAGCAATTTAAAAAAGCCCTTATATTTTTTGCCTTTTTTTACTGGCTGGTGTAAGATTAGAGTAAAAGTAGTCAATAACGCCACACATAATGCTAGGGGAATACAGATTTTATTTAAAATGTGATTTAAAACTTATTATAATCCTATTTCTATTTTAAAACAATATCCATTCTTACTCCCTTTGTGGCTCTTAATGGATGTTGCTCAATGAAATACTTTATATAACCCTAAATAATTAACTGTAGCTTAATCTGACAAGCTACAGGCAAAAGCTAAAGTACATTGTTCTTCTGGGGTTATTACAGCTCTCATACTTTTATTTTGACACGTTAATGTTACTTCCTGTCTAGAGCGCATTGGTTTTAGTCAACTTTTGACTTAACACGTAAGACCAAAATAACATTATAAACGAGACCTGTGTTCCATCAGATTTTCAATGATTATGCACATTATAAAAATGAGCCCGTATTCTCGCTCTTGGGTTAAAACAGAAACATGAATAACAAAAAAACAACAGTTGAAAAACGAGCAGTTTGCCAGTTAATTTTTAATTTGTATGGACATTGGGAAAACGGAGCTCATAGTTTTGTTTTTCCGTTTTTGGTTTGAAACAAAAAACGAAACATCGACCCGTTTTTTCCTTTTTTCGTTTTTGGTTTAAAACGAAAAACGGATTATACTTTAGTACCCTGACCTATAGTTTCGCTTTTTCGTTTTTTGTTTGAAACAATAAACGGATTATACTTTAGGGCCCTGACCTTTCTGTTGTTTCTATTTTGTTCTTTATTTTTATTTTGTTCTTTATATTTTTTTGCTGCTTTTAAATGTCTTATGTATCCCTGTAGGTGTCCTTGAGTGCAGAGAAAAGCGCCTTTAAATAAAATGTATTATTATTATTATTAAAAGAGTGAATTGAGTGATGATGATTTTTATCACAACAGCAGTAATCATTATAGGCCTACTTTATATGATCAAGTAAACCAGCTACGTGTACCACAGTATGCAGAGCGCAGTACTCAATGCTAAGGGTTGCTTAGTTTATGACAATTGTCGGGTTAGTACTGTTACTGTACTGTCAGGTGGTTATATTGGAGGTATTAGAGCTCTTTGGTTAAATAACTACTGATGGCATTTTGAATCTTTTTAACCAGACTATCTAGCGTGCCACAGAAGTCTCTGTCTTGTTTTGAAATCCTTTCTGTGCATGTGCAGTGTTTGTTTGATTGTGCCTAGCTCAGATGGCATGCCAGATATATTGTGCAGTGATGAAACAAGTTTTTACATACACCATTAGTCTACATTACAAACAAAGACCTGCGTCTCCTCTCCCAAGCTCTACAAAAAACACAGCTCCAGACTATTAGAATGTTATAAAGCAGAGATAAAGGATATTTTACTAAAAAGTTTAGTGTAAGAGCAATGCGACATTAAATGGACTTCAAATTCCGTCTCACCTAAATAACCTGGCGAGCACTGCCTTTGCCCTACAGGGAGCGGCCTGCTTAACAGCTAACGCTAATGTGCCTGAACATACTGGGCCCATGGACACCATGGAAGTTCAATTTTCACATATGGCTTTACACTACAGTTGTTTTTCATGGAAATATGTTTCCAATTTTGGGTTTGTACCATAGTGTACTACTCCTGGAAAGAGCTATACAAACTGTAGTCAGTTAAGAAAAAGTTTAGCTCTGAAAACCACTCTTAACAAAAAACAGCTCAGTTAAGCTAGTTTATAACAAAATAATTAAATATAGTGTTCACATGGAACTACTACCCCCTGCCCACTTGAATTTATTAAATAAATAGTTCAGCCCAACTGAAAAAAAATGTTATTATTGACTCACCTTCATGTTAGTAGAATATGGTGATGTGTAGTCTATAAAGTGCAACAAGTTCTGTAAAGCTAACAGACAGCCCAGTCAAAGGACAGACTGACCAAACAAATTACTATCCCATCTCCATGGTTTCCTAAAGCCTGCTGGGCTCTCGCTGCTTCCTGCGCACCTCTGAAACTCTTCCCTGGAACAGTTGTTAGACGCTGTGAATATGACTCATGCCCTGGTCAAGTACTTTTCATCCAATAACAAAATAAAAGATGACAAATAGTTAAACAAACATCTTTTTTGCCGACTGTCGTAAAACTAGTGTGCAGCTAGTAGTCTCTTTCTTTATTAATTTATGTTAGATGTATTGAATAGAAGTTGTTGTACTGTACATATGTCACATCTGGGCTGCTGTGTAAGATGACTCTTTCCCTGCTGTAATCACCACATTATAAGCTAATTTATTACATGATGTAAACATGATATCCATATGAGAACTTTGTAATATAATATAATATAGATGAGAGATGACAAAGAATAATAGGACTGCAACTAACATTCTTTTTCATTATCAATATCAACCAAACTGTTTACGATTTTTCACACTTGGTTCACTCAAGTTACCAAAAACTAAAATCTGTCATAACTTCATTGGGAGGTGAAAGTTTTAGTTTTAAAGACACCCTAATATGGAGTTTCCCTGTCCAATTGAACTTGGCGGACTAAATGCAAAGCAGATCCCTGAATGTCTGTACGAACAGCTGACTGCAGCATCAGGTGGATACAGTCAATCACAAATGAAAGGCGTTGTGTTTCACAAGCTGTCAGTCAAAGCTGTTATTCACGCCGAGCCACACCCCCTTTCATATCAATCAATAAGGTATTAAAAACAAACTTATGAGAAAAATGAGCACCTGAACAACATTTCCTTTGGGAAAAATGTATTTAAAGTGTGCTTTGTCAGAGGCGGTTTATGGCCTATACTGCACCCAGCTAGGCCTGTAACAATTATTACATAATTGTCTAATCGCAATTTTCTTTTCTGTTTCTGAGTTTAACCGCAATGAATTGCTAACATTAGTCCTAAGGTTAACTGTTGATTTTTTGTTTTATGATAATGAAGAGGCGTGGTTTACTTCATAGTCTGTGTACCTGTGTTATTATATTATCTGGGTCACTTAAACGTACAATATGTAACTTTCTGCCGCTAGGGGTCTCTCAACCAAAACAATGGATTGTAAACACAGACGTTTTTGATGACGTACGGAAGTTGCGTGGAATTATGGGAGTTTTTATTGCTAAACGCTATCGTTGATTAGAATGCATCTGTTCACGGACGAGTTTACCCATTAACGTTTATTCAGGTAATACTAATAAAATAGCTGCAGTTTCCCCAACATAATTAAGTTTTTCTTGATTCAATCTGTATTGGTAGCTGGCTGACCAGTTAGCTAGTGAGCCGGCAAGCTAACATTAGCGGCTAACGTTAGCAGGTTTTACCACACTATCACAGTATATTTCACATGCCAATGTCACCTTTTGTATTTTACCGGGCGGACGGGGTTTGTTGTAACGCTAGCTACTCAACGAGGCTGAGAGACGGGTGTGGGTGGGGATTGCAGGGGGAATCTCCGCGATGGCAATGATGTTCGATGCCTGTTTTGCAGCAGCAGAACATCTCCCAGCTGCCCGATCTCCCCCTTCACTTTTCTGTAATCTCAACTATTTGTTTTGGTGCTTAACCCACCTGTTGTCGGGTTAATTTAGCTAGCTAACTGTAAAGACAGCTAAATGCGAAGGGGAGAGAAATTCGGCAGGGAGGAGATTTTCGGTACAAACACCGTTAGCGTTTACAGAGACTTAACTAGCTAGCTAACATTATGGATGGCCGATGTTGTGACTAGGATGCCTGGGTCTGATATTCTCTGTTTCCCGATGCTTTATTAAACTGCCGTTAGCGTCGTAAGCGCCGGCTGGGGCTAACGGTAACTAGCTATTGCTACATGTTCCGGCTGTGTTGTCAGCTACAGTATCATCCCGAATGATGTCTCTTTGTGCCGGGGGAGTGAGGCAGGCAGAGCGGAGCGTGCTAGCTATCTAAATTAGCATTAGATTAATCGTCTATCTATACAGCTAACGTTAACGTTACTGGTGAAGTTATTCGTGAGTTAGCGGAGTGCTGCTTTTATCCATGGTCAAAACAATCATACTAAAAATAACTTTATGAGCGTGTTGAACGATGTTGTAACCCTATGATGTTATCCACCAAGCATTAATGTTAGCTACTTGTCAACCAGCACATACATTGTAGTAACATTAAGCTGGATTAATATTGATATGTATCAATAAATAAGGTTTCTGCTGTATTACTGTGTTGCAAAGTGGCATGTAATTAATCACAAAATGATGCATTTTGGCAGAAAAAGCAGTGTTACCAGTATTTTTTTCTGTGACATTGTATGATTTACAATTACTCTCGAACGTAGCATCTGGGTGCCCATGTTTTGACGGAAGTTACGAGTAACTAGATGGTGAAAGGTTATGACGCCACTGATGGGCGACTAAATGAAACGTGACGTGTCTGAAAATAAAATAACAGATTTCTCTGGGTTTGCCATTTGATGGAAACATTTGGGATAGAGTAACTACACAACTCAAAAAATATATAACATAGGTATGGTCGTTTTTAGACATTTTAATGCAGAAAAGTTACATATTGTACCTTTTAACAGTGTATTTGTTTGAAAAAGTATACATATATAGATATTTTTAAATTTGACTGAAAGAGTCAATTATATTGGTAATTGCAATAAATAAATTCGGACACAATTAATTGTACAGCAAAATTTTGAATTGTTCCAGCTTTAGATATACCCCCCAGCCACCAGGTTAATGTTGTGATGGGGATATTGTCATGTCATGTGGTCCATCTTTATACAGTCTATGGTGTCAGGTCAGCTGATCATAAAAACACTGCTCCACACACAGCACTACTAGTGGTTCATACCTCCACAGGGGGGCTTTCATTTGTCAGCTTTAAACATGTTCTTATCTGAGGTGTCTGCCTCCCTCTCAGTTTAGTTTGTGATGCGTAAAGGAAATGATTTAAAAAAAAAAAAAAAGTTAGGCAAAAACTTCACTTTCCCCCATTACTGAGTGTGACCTGTAAACTGATTGTTATTAATAGTTTGTTAGGAAATAGAAAGAGGCTTCCTGGACTTACAATATGAGAAACATCCTAGAGGAATCAATAAAGGTTCCCATTAGCGTTCCAGGCGTTCTAGCAATGCAGGGACGCTGCCCTGGCAGAATAGATAGCGGAGATAGTGAAGGGGAGAATGCGAGACATTTATACCTGCCCTGTCAGCGTGTACGCCAGACTAACTACGTCCATACAGGCTCCATTCATTTGGCAGAATACGCTCAAATGTATGCTTTTCAGCTTAATTTCCTAGTTTAAAACATTTGTTAGAAAGGTAATCAAAAAAGAATCAAATGTAAAAGTTGTGTGACTTTGATTAAGTGATTAAAACAGTTAGGTTATTACGTTTTTAACAGGGTAGCAATCTGTGACCTATGACATTACAAAAGTAACCTTCCCAACACTGATTGTTACTCTCGTCATGTTTGAAGGCTACTGTGGCTCTTTATTTGCTCAGGCTGAAGTGAATTAGTATTTTGAAAAAAAAAAAAAAAAAAAGCGAGGGTCAATATGCATCACCCAGTGTAACTGACTGGGTGCATGTAGTGGGACAGGACTGGTGGCGCTGCAGAACCTTCCTGACAATCCTCTGCTTTTTAAGTGTTCTTCAGTATCAAAGTCCCCCCCCCCCCAAGTAATCAAAACTGGTCAGTGCAACCCGCCAGAAACCTATTATAATTTCCTTTACATAAATAGACATTTGCAACATAACTTGATGCAGAAAATGCACAAATTCTTGCACAAAACAATCACCAGAATGCAATGAAGTGTTTGATATGCTCCCAAGTGGAGATCTCAATTTTGGATTCTTATTAAATGTAAAAAGAAGGAATTATAACCAGATCTCTCCGGCCCCCTACCTGATGTTAGACCTATGTTTTGTATCTTGTCACCCTTTTCACCACTCCACAGTTTGCAGGTCAGTGTGTCATATGTTAAAGAATCCAATCACCTGTGTTGCTGTTCTATATTGTTATCAGGCCTTCCCATGGCCCTGAAAGAGAGTGCGTTGTGCCTGTCTGCCCTGTGCAGAGTGCGGCGGCGAGTGTCCCACAGTAAAGCCTCCTGCTGTCATTTCTAAAGCCCTGTTGGCTCAACACTGTTCATGCATTGTCCTCTCTCCTATTGCTAATGCAGAGCTAGCAGTACAGGCCGGCCCATATTGTTTTGCTGTAAGGTACATACGCTGTAGAATCCACTGGAACACGTTGCTGTACAAAGTTTATTTGAGGTTTAACTGACCATTGACAGTTTTTAAATTGGAGAAGAGGCCAGCTACTTCATAATGATAGTATGATAGTGATGACTGAGTTATTATTAGTTTCAGTAACAAAGTAAACTTCTAGCAGCCACATCCTTGTCAAACTCCTACAGACTAACACTGACATACCAATAGTGACATGTGGCTGTTAATGATGATCAGCCATGTTGTCTACTAGCCTGGATAGATAAGCCCTTGACCGTGCCTGTGTGAGTGTGAGTGTGGCCTGTAGGTGTAGAGTAGCCAGAGCAGAGACCTACCTGTTTATGTTGCCATGAAGATGAACGCAGCGTATGGGAGCCACCCTGGCCCACGGCACTGCCGGCTGTCTGTTCACTGAGATAACTGCTGGGGGGGTTGGGGAGGGGGCTGGTGGCGGGGGGGCTACTGGCTACACAAGGCTCCTATTTCCTGTGTGTGTATTGTAATGTTAAACCTTATTATCACTTTACAGATCTTTTTTTTTTTTACATGAAATTTTTGATATTTTAATTTTCTTTTAGATATTTAAAGCTTTTTTCAGATATTTAAATTTTTTCAGATAACGGCCTGTGATGTCACTCTTTTTTATTTTTGTTCTCCAAACTCAAACCATTGAATATTTTTTTTTATGTCCAGAGAAAGCATTGTAGGCTATACAGTAGTGGTGTCTGTAGGACTGTTACTATTATTTTATTCAACACTCATTCAAGTCATTTTAATTGTTCTGTCTGTAAAATGCCAATAAATAGTGAATAATACTCGTAGCAATTTTCCAAAGCCCAAGGTGACACTTTTTTGAAATTAATTGATGAATTGTTATGTCAAGAATTAATAAAAAAGAAAATGTTTTAAGAGCGCAAGATGATGTCTGGCTTTGTCCAACCAACAGTCCAGAACTGGAAGAATTTACAGTGATATTAAACTAAGAACATTTAAATCCTCACAGTGGAAGCGCTGGACACAGGAATTGTTGGTAGTTTGTCCTGATTAATTACTTCAAATGACTCATTGATTTTCAAAGTAGTTGTAAATGCAGTACTCCTGTGAGCACATGGGTGACCAGTACACATTCTTCCAACAGTGTCAAGGTGTTCTACTGGCCCAGTCAGTGCTAAAGCCAAAGAATCATATTCACATGGTTTATGAGTAAGAAAATACATTCAACGTGTTTGTTCGGGCCTCAAGAATGTACACAATGCCACTCTAACCCACCTAAAACAGGTTAGTCAGTATGACTTTACTAGATCGGAAATGATTAGTCAATTGTTTAATTGTCATTTACCACAAAATGTAAGCCTTATTGGTAATATTAGCCTCCTGTGATAGTAAACAGAATTCCTGTGGCTGTGGGACTGTTGGTTGGACCAAACAAGCAAACTGAACTTGTGATGATGGCCATCTTTCACAGTTTCTTTGAACTTTTTTGACTATTTTCTGACATTTTATAGACCAAACAATGCAAAGTTAAGAAAACATCAGCACATGAATCCATATAAATAATTTGTAGTAATTTGTAGTTGCAGCTGTAGCTTACATTAAAATGCCCCCCCCCATTCCTGTCTTCAGCTGTCCTTTCTAATAAAGGCCAAACAAATAATCTTGAAAAAATTCTGCTCATACATCCCCACGTTTTTGGCACAGGCACCATAACTATTCTTTCTTTATATGCCAAACTTTGAGAAATATATTTTTGAATTAACGACAACATTAAGACAACATTCTTAAGTGTTGAATGTTGTCTAAAGACAAGTTTGTCCTAAATAAACTGGTTAAGTTTTCAGAACTAGTTGTCTTTTCCTGTCTTTTCTAAATTGGCTAAATGTGATTTGAATTTAAATTTGGACCTATCCGATTAAGAAGTAAACCAGATACAATCTGAATTTTGATACAGTAAATTGAGTGCCAACTTCCAATACTAAACTTAGCACAAAAAGTAAGGAAATTTGTAGGGCTGCCACCTCTTAGTCGATTAGTCGACTAATCGGTCGTTTTGGTCTTAGTCGACTAAGATTTCTTTAGTTGATGATGCATTTTTTATGCTTATTCATGCTTAATTACTCATTTCCAAGAAACTTATGAGCACATTTCTGGTAAACACAAGATTTAAAGTGGTGCTTTTGCAGGATTAATTGTGGAGAAACTCAGTTTTACAGATGGTTAATTAACTACATTTATATTGTGCTTTTCTAGTCTTAATCACCTCTCAAAGAGCACAGCTCTGTCGATTACATCAACTAATCGATTAATCGACAAAATCATATGTGTTAGTCGACTAAGAATTTCTTTAGTCGAGGACAGCCCTAGAAATTTGTGTTTGGTAGATTATTTCTCCGTGGTAACAATGCTTTTTGGCAATAAATCTTATACCGTTGGAAAGCCTGTTTAGTTCCCTTTCAAATGGTGCCCCATTTGTAAGGAACATGCATTTGTGGGATGAGCAGCAGCGCTGAGTATGTGGGTTGCGCCCATGAAAAATTTGCCAAATCTTCTCTGCCAATGCCAAACAGCTTATTCTGACATTGACTCGTTTGGAGGATTGGATGATTCTGCCTACGGCGTAGGGTCAAAGTGTGGAGAAGACATAACACCTTTTGGTGGCGGCATCTCCCTCACTGGAAAAACGAGGCTTGTCATTATTGGAGGCAATCTCAATGCAGAGAGATATAGAAATGAGATTCTGCAACCAGTGGCAATCCCATATCTCCACAGTCTGGGACCGAACTCTATCCTCCAAGATGACAACGCTCGCCCCCACAGGGTGGGGTTTATCAGAGACTACCTCCAGAATGTGGGAGTGGAGAGGATGGAATGGCCTGCCAGCAGTCCTGATCTCAACCCCATTGAACACTTTGAACAGGCTTTCCAACGGTATAAGATTTATTGCCAAAAAAAATTGTTACCACAGAGAAATAATCTACCAAACACAAATGTCTTTACTTTTTGTGCTATGTTTAGTTTTTGATAATCAGCAGCAGACATATTTCAGTCAGTACCACAAACAATGAAGGGATTTCTATAGCCAGCCCTATTGAGAAGCTGTATGAAATCTTCCCTTCTGAAGCTGATCTGCTTTGGGCTGTGCTGTGCAGGCCTGAGGCGGCTTGTGGTCAGCACCTGTATACCATACTGCAGGCCTAATGGCACAATCTGAGAGGGGACAGCTCTGCAACCTGCCATTTACTGAGTGGGGGGCTATACTGATGGCTTGTAAATAATTTAATGCAAAATAATGTCATGCCTTCAGGCTCATAATTTGGTAACACTTGACAGGGATCAGCTGTGAAAGGGTCGCTCAGTGAATACCTGTAAGCAGTGCTTCTACATTAAGCCTATAAAGCAACAGGTGGCTGCATCACTTCCACACCTCTGATATGTGATAGTCTTGAGTTCAATAGAAGGCTAGCCTTGGGATTCTAACACTGGCTACTGTCATTACGCTTTATTAACTTCTTCTCATGGAGTTTCCTTCTGCTCTCAGGCATGACCAGCAAATATGACGGAGAGTTTGAAGATAGGATTTGATTTCCCCAGCCCTGTCATACAGGCCCAGGTAAGCTACTGGTTCCTTGTCAGACTTATGTCTGTGGTTCACATCAAGTTCCTTCCTCATTCTGTGGCTGGAGTTTATAATTACCATGGGATGTAACCTACAGGTCTGTTTAACAAAGTAACATTAATGAGACAGTAACCCCTATTTTCCACCAGGCGTTCGGGGGCGCAGTGACCCCCGCGAGCAACCGCGGCCATTCAAGTCAATGTTTGATATTCCACCAGCCGCGCCACGGCGTGTCCCAGAAGCGGGCGTGAAGCTGCTGTCCGCTCCGCTAAAGATACACGCCAGGTCTATTTTCACACGAGCCGCGTGGCGTTTAGACAGCCGGGCAGGAAGTGAAACAGCGAGAGCATCCAGTCAATATACCATAACACCCGTCCGCCCCCGTCCGCCCCCCCCCACACACACACACACACACACACACACACACACACACACACACACACACACACACAATATCGTATACGTCTCCTCTACATCACCACGGACGACGAGAGATTCATCTTGGAGGTGGAAAAACATAACAGACATCACAGATCCTTTTTATAAAGACAACACCAGTAAAGAGAAGCATGAAGTTTAATTATAGGAGTGCTGGAGTGGAAGGTAGATACTAGCTAATAAACACCTGATTGTTCTGTAAAGTACTTGTAGTGTCAATATAATCTGCTAGTCGAGCAGCAAGACGCTCCGCTTCTGAGATGCTCCCAGTGTGGTATGGCGCGTTGTTGTTGAATTCAGTTGAATTGTTGAATTCATTAAATCAAAAGCAAACGTATCTTAACCAGGGTTTTTCCTGCATAGAGGAATTTTTCAACTGTGTTTAAGAGCAATTTACCAAACAACGGTTGAACAAGCAGAACATAAACTTGAATAGGGACGCTGATCTCAGTTTTATCTCCAGAGTCAGGCTGTACCGGATTCTCCGGATTAACCAGTTTTGTTGATTGGGGTTTAATTTACTCAATACATTTTTGTTTATCAAAATGTCAAAAATAACAGGCAAATGCATATATATTTCTGTCAAATAAGGTAACCCAGACTGTAAAGCTGTTTAAGTGACAGAAACAGGGTTAACCTATCATAAGAAGCTCTGTGGAAGCCCAAACGCATCTTTCCTACATAGAGACATGTTTATAGGAACTTCTGCGAAGAAATAGGGGTGGCCGATATATATCGTCTACGATAATATCGTCATTGTGTTAACGATGTGCAAATTGACCTCGAGTATCTAAATTACTTAGGAAAAAAAACACAGCTAAAAAGGGGCTGGGTTGGTAACGTTTTTCACTCAAGATTTAATAATAGGGCCAGGGGGCACCGCCATCGTGATGCGCAAAAACGTTATGTTCAAACCAGGAGAAATGGTGTCGGACCCCGACGGCCGCTTTGTTGTAGTTGCTGGCAAATTGCAAAACACACATCATCATTTTGGCCAGCGTCTACGGCCCCAACTGGGATGACTGCTCATTTGTATCAAAATGTTTCACATTGCTCCCAAACATCGAAAATCATCATATCATTGTGAGTGGGGATTTTAATCTGGTCCAGGATCCTATACTGGACAGATCGTGGAACAAACCGTACTCTTTAACCAAATCAGCCAAAATTCATTGATTTGGTCTCACTGATCCATGGAGGCACACGTCTCCCACGGCCAAAGCATTCTCTTTTTTTTCTCTTTTTTTCGCGCTCACTCTAACCCCTTCAAGCAGTGGAGGTTTAATTCCTCTTTACTAGCGGAGGATCACTATAAGCGATTCATACACTCCCAAGTCACTCTATTCTATGGGAGGCTTCGAAAGCCTATATCAGAGGACAGCTTATCTCCTTTGTCTCTAATTTAAAAAGAGTCGAAATGTCCCGAATGGCGGACTTGCTACGAAAAATAAAAGACATTAATGACAAACACGTGGCCGACCCAGACCCTGCCTTTACAGAGAACGTCTTAGGGCCCTGACACACTAACCCGACGGCTGACCTTCGGCAGAAAAGGCAGTCGGACTGACTGCCTCCCCGAGTTGGCCAAAAAAAGTGCCTCGGAACACACCGAAGCGATGCCGACTGCCGACGGCAGCTGATTGGACGAATGCGTCACGTGGGTCTGGTTTTCCGGAAATTCAAAGCCAGACTGTCATGGCGGCTTGTTCAGAATACGATCTCATATTTTATTAAAATAGTTCACCGAAACGTGTTTCTGAAAACATTTTAAGCGAAAAATAGGCCATGCAGTTGCTGAATCTGTCTTCATTTCAGATCGACAAAGGTCAGTTTAAAAGATTTTGAGAGGCTTAGTCACGCTCATCCCACTCGTCATTAGCACTCCACCAATCAGATTGGTCATTGAGTCCGACTGCCCGCCCTCCGACGCAACAAGTCACGTCGGCCAAAATGAAGGCTGACAGCTCCTCGGACGGATGATGGCACGGAACACACCGAACAGACTTGAGTCACTGACCTCGCCGACTGTCCGACGGCCGATTATCGGGTTGGTGTGTCACTGCCTTTAGACTCCAGACAGACTTTGATCTCTTATCTACGAATAAATCCATGCTTCGTCTGCTCAAATCTATACAGCGCTTTTTTGAGTCAGTAAAAATATGTATATGAACGATATCTGCTGTGTTACTCTGTCCTGTTTTCTCACTTTCATTCCAAACCGTGACCAACGCAAGTCTCCCTTCTCTGCAGAACGCATTAAAAATAAAAAATAAAAAACGTGCCATGAATTGAAAAATAATCAGTTTTTACAATCTTTAAATATGTGATAAAGGCTTGTCCGCTTGTCTGGGACAAGTGGATTTTTTTGTAGGGCAAGTGGAAGAGAAATTGACTTGCCCCACTGGGCAAGTTAAAACTCAAACAAAATAAAATGCCATGTTACTTCACATCATTTGGTTGGGTACTGAACAAATAATGTCGGTACTACCGAGGACGGATTCACTTTAAATCAAACGGTGCCAAATTTCTGTACCCGAGAGCGCAAAAGCACGAGCATATCTGACGTCTCTGCATCTTGACAGAGAGCGGAGCTCCGACTGCCGACACACACACACACACACACACACACACACGCAAAGCTGTGGTGCCGACTGAGCGAAACAATGTCGACTTTGTTAAAGTCACAGTGAGTCACGGCAATGCCGGTAAAGCGGTTGCACTTTTCAAAACTCCACGCGGACAGCGTATATAACGGCGAGGTGAAAGCCGTCACGGTATGTGTTAACGTTAGACTTCCTCTGTTACAGGCAGGCACCACTGTGTTCACTATGCCCTATTGCCTGACAGGCTGAGGTTTTCGGTCGGTGACGACAATTCCTATACAAGGATGACATATTTGCATCCTTCACAGAGCTCTCCTCCCGCCATGACTTGCCTAAGTCACACCTCTTTCGTTTTTTCCAGATTAGGGACTTTCTCAAGAAGACATTTCCCCACTTTCCAAACCGCCCTCCCCCCCGAAACCCTGACTGTCTCCCTCTTGGTGATAAACCCCGACTGGAAGAAATGCGTTTCAACATTGTACGATCTATTATGCCCGACTTCCGCGAACCCTCGTACGTTGACAAAAGAGGTATGGGAGGGCAAACTGAACACTGACTATTACAGACCAACAATGGGACCTTGCTCTGGCTATGGTTCACTCATCCTCCATATGTGCTCGTCATGGCCTAATCCAATGCAAGGTCCTTCATAAAGTCCACTACACAAACGCAAAATTGTCTAAAATATACTCCGCTGTCTGGGATGCCTGTAGCAGTTGTAACCTGTCTCCTGCCAACCATACTCATATGTTCTGGTCTTGCCCCAAACTTTTTGGATGAGCATTTTTGACACCATGAGTAGAGCCTACGGGCACATTATCCCTCCTAACCCTTTATCAGCCATTTTTGGCATTTCCCCTGACGCTGACCTCCCTGTTGCACTGAGGCGGGCCCTGGCATTTACATCTCTGCTAGCTCGGAGACTGATCCTGCTCAACTGGAAGCTTTCCCACCCCCCTACACACGACCATTGGATTAAAGAGGTGCTCGACAATTTGAAGGTGGAGAAGCTTAGATCTTCTTTGAAAGGCTCCATCTCGACATTTCTAGAGACGTGGAACCCTTTCCTAGAACTCGTTGATTCCCTCAGCTTATCCCCTAATTTGGAGGACTGAGCTCCCTCTGGACTTTTTGGTTTGTTTTCTCTCCTCTCTAACCTTTTTATTTTATCTATCGTTTTACTTTTGTCTTTTGGATGGTGTGTGTTTGTCAGTGTGCATGGGTGTGTGTTGTTGGTCCCCATTTTTGACCTGTGCTGGGTTGGTGGGTGGGGATTTGAAGGGAAGTGACATACTGGTTCCGCTGTGCTGTGTTTACCTTGTTCGTTATGTTGTGTCACTTCCTAATGTTAACATGTTAAAATCAAAATAAATAAAGATAAGGTTACCCAGGCTCATTGCCTTTTACTGTACGCAGACTGATCATGCTTACTCTCGTGCATAGTCAACCCCTAAAGGCCCATTCTGATTCAGGAAAAACCCGGTTAACCATGTCATGTGATGTGCTACTTCAGTACACTTTAAGAACAAATGTTACTGGGGTCACTACAGAAAGATGCAGATGAACTTTTAATATCCAATAATTCACATAATAGACACCACCGCTGACTATCCCTGTTACAATTGTGGCCACATTCAGCACATTGACCATACCCGGCCATATACTAGGTTCCCACCTAGTCTTGTTCAACTTTGGACAGAGCCTGGCTAGCTGTTTCCCTTGGAAGCATCCAGTCTTTATGCTAAGCTAAGCAAAGTCCAGACTCCAGCTCTGTTCTTAACATACACATACAATATTTATATCAATTATCTCATCTTACTCTCAGAAAAGAAAGCAAATGAATGTATTTCCCAAACTGAACTATCACTGTGATGAAAACCAACTCATAGGTGTAACTGTAGTGCCTATGTTCTTATCACTTGACGTTTCCACCAAAAATATATTTTTGTGTCAAATGTTCATGTGATTTGAAGTTCACTGTATTTAACTGCATTACAAAATGGTGGTCAGCAGAGATTCAAAGTGACAGAAAACCTATCAATAGGATATTCCTATCCAACGTCAGGAGAAGTAGCTCTCTGGCCATTTATATATTGAAGAAGTAACTCCCTGAGCATCCTACTACCAAACTACCAAAGACATTCAGACCAATGAAGGAGCCAGAGGCAGGTTTGTCATTAGCCAATGAGTGAGCTAGGATAGCAGTTTCGACCAACAGAAAGTGAGTATTTGATACTAAAAAGACAGATATTAAGAAAACCAATAGAAAGACCTCGCTAGAAACAGTACCTTCAATCAAAAATTACAACAAGGCCTGCTTTTTGATTTCCAGACGGTGAGACATCTTGTTGCTGCTGTGCTAAAGGAGAAAGGGCCAAATGGGCAAATCACCCAGTCCTCCACCCAGGTGAGCTTTGGTGGCCTAAAGGCCCCATTAAATGGCTTCTTTACTGCTAAAAGGGAAGTATTTCCAGTTTTAACATGTTTTTTGGGCATGACCTTACACACTAAGGGTTCAATCGACAGTGTAAAGCAGATGGATGTCAGTCATTGGAAAAAAAAAAAGGTGACTATTTGATTGGAGTGATGGGATGTGTCAGAAATGTTTGATTGTTTAATTGGTTTGAGTTTATGCCTACTACTGTAGCATTTCCACAAACTTCTTAACGTTTTTTTAAGAATTCAAAGTTCCTATGTCATTGTGGATTTGACAAGAGAATGTTTCGCAGCACCAAGTTGTTTAAAATGCAATATTTCCTAATCTGAATATAGACTGAAAGTATGAAGGACAGGAAATTCTGTACCTTCTTTATCGACAACTGAATAATTCCACACAGGTTAGGGCCACGTTCTGCTTTCGGCCAGTAAAGTCCTATGTAATGGTATCTTTAAGCTAAATGTGGATCCAAAGCTTGAGTTGTGTGTGTTGTTGCTGTGTGTTAGGGTCTAGCGTTGGAGGCTCTGTGGCAGCAGTGCTGCAGTGACTGCACGCTGGTGCGTTCAGCCGTCTGCGATGCCATTGTGCTGCTGGTGGAGCAGGGCCACGCAGACCTGCACTACGTCCTCAACAGTGTCCTCAACCTCCTGCCCTCTGCTAGGTACGCTAAACATACTCACACCTACCAAGCAAGGTCAACATTCCCAGCATCACTTTTCAGGGGCTCGAAAGTGTTTGTATCTACAAAAGGGGGGCTCTGCAGAATACGTTTGAGAACCACTGTCTTAGGCAATAGGTGACGACTATTTGCTTGATGAATCGTTTGGCCTAAAAATGTCAGAAAATACTAAATAATGTCCATTTTTTTAAAACATTACTTTATTAGCCTAATTGGATGGGGAGAAAGCCATAATCATGCGCAGCGTCTCCTCCACTCGCACGCATCACACCGGGCCTGCTGTGCTGTATGGTGTAGCTTAAGTGCAACATGGAGCTTGAAGATGTAAAGAAAAAAAAGAAAAACAGGAGAATTAGCCTACCTTTGAGCAAGTTTGGAGGAAAGTTGGAGGTATGGAACCATTTTAAACAAGTCGTGGGCAGTGACAACATATGTATTGGCTTTGTCGAGTGCATTAAGTACAGCACGCTGCTTGCTTATGAAAAACAGGGACGATGAACAGACACATGAGGCAGGCTTTCCATGGCAGAAAAGATGATAGTCATCCTTCAGTGTCCTTTTTTGTTACTTCTCCAAGCATAGATTTCTGCAGTTCAAACAACTCGGAATTGTAGTTGAGAACGTCAGATATAACGGCCCACGTATTAAAAAAAAATGTGGGGTTTAAATCGGGCTTGGGCTCATAATTACAGTTAATGTGTCTGACACAACGTGCACGGGCTCGGGTAGGGTCGGGCTTGAATTTTTGGGCCCGATCTAAGCTTTAATGTCCATCCTAGTTCCTCAGTCCAAGGTGTCCAACGGCTATGCAAAATGATTGTGATCAGGCAATTATGTTATAATAGCCACGGCCTACTGAACACACAAATCAATCAATATTGATTGTTTTTCATTGTGTTTTGAATCTGTCTTGATATTCTCTGTCATCTGTTTTTTACTTGAACTGTGAACAGAAATGTCCAGGGGCTGATCAAGGTGATTGGTCGGCTGCTCCAGATGCAGGCAGACCAGAGGGACAGAGAAACAGCCTTCACCTGTCCTTACTCCATCAGGTCAGTCTTCACTCCTCAACGCCTGGCCCTGCTTGCACAAACACCTAACCCCAGTTAAGATGCTCAGCGGTGGAGGTTTCCATGACCAGAGTAGTAAGCCATGGTGACCATGGGATGTGTGTCTTAGTGAAGAGGTGACAAAGTGTCATAAAGATGCCGACGCGTTCATCTAAAGCTTTGTCAAACTGGTCAGCTGTGGTTGCTTTGAGTGGAAGCGAACACACTGAAGGGGTCAGCTTTCTCTTGTTGTTTCATGTCGTAGCGGCCACAGGCGCTCTGACTGCAGCTCTCGCTTGTGTTGCGTTACGATTTTCAGGGGACACACTCCAGAACACGACGCGTGACATTGATCTTGCGTACCTTGAAGTGTCTGCATTCGTGTACTCCCGTGAACCATGTTTCTGCCCTAAGGCTGCGTTCACATACACTCAGACGGTTCTCAGGAGGTCCAGCGAAAACGCAGGTCTTCCCATTCATTTTGAATGGGTGCGTTTAGGAAACCTAACAACCACATGTTTCTGGGGGCTGCAGAAGGGGACCCAAAAAAAAGCCTGCAGGGGCCTGTGGCAAAAGTTGAGACCGACTCAACTTTTGGAGAAACTCCCCCCGTGTCCCGCTGCGGTGGCCAGTCATGTTGTTGGAGTGTTTTGAGGCGGTGTGAGAAGTCCCGTACAGGAAACAGGAAACATCACTGCCTCTATCTACCACAAGAAGGCTTTAAAACACCAAACACAAGCTCTGAACTGCCCGGGAGTTTGTGGAACAGCTGACTGTTTCCTCAGTCACTCCGTCTCTTTTCTTTCTCTCTTTCTCCGGGATATGAAGCTGCCCTCAAGTGTGCTCGGAAACATCCAGATCTATAAACCATCTAACAGAAAACAATAACTGTGAAATATAAAGTCTCCTTGTGCTACATTGGGGGGTTAAAGAACACAACAGGACGTCACACAAATCGGCCGGTTCAGTGACACTCCCCCCACCGCACAACCCTGCAGTGAAGCGCCGGATCAGTTTTTCTGGTCTGAATGGTCCCTTAAAGGTGCTTTCATGTCTGTAGTAAGGACTTGTGGTGAAATTAAATTCCAGGGACTGACAGCAAATCATGCAGCACATTACTGCTTCTTATGTTCATATTTAATTTATGTCCTCTGGTCACACCAAGAAATGACTGATTATGAGTGTAATTAGTCGAGACCGCAACTGGACTTCATATATCATAAATAGGGACAAGCAGGCAGAAACGTGTGGGTAAGTTTCCCTTGTTTCACTCTCTTTTTACTGGGGCACTACTTAAAGGTCCAGTGTGTAACGTGTTTAGTTGTTCATTATCAAAATCTGTGTTGCCCGTTCACAAACCTGTCCTTTTTCATGAATATTTACCACCACCATCCATTCCAAGTATTCCTATTGGCTTGAAATTTTACATTTTCATTTGCATGAACTGGGGTAGACGCTCCATATTCATGCGCCATCTTGAAATACGTTAGCCGGTAAGGGACATACAGCCTTTCGTGTTTTCACTGTCACATGATAAACTCACAGGTGCTACTAATGGGTATCATCGCTTCCCGGCCCCGGCAACTTTGAAGAATGAAACATAGAGGACCACACGTATTCAAAATCCAAATTTTAGGAACAGGAATCTTCTTCTTCGCCCAGAAAAGAAAAAGGATATTGAAAAGTGCAAGAGACCGGCGTCATCAGAAAAAAGCGTGAAGGCTACCGTAGCTATAATACGTACTTTGAACTGCGTGGCGCGAGAGGGTTGATATATGATCTCAACGCTAGATGGGAGAAATTCCCACACATTGGACCTTTAAATACACAGAATAGGACATTATTTAAACAAGACTCCAGGTAAACTCCTTTTCAATTTTTGATGTATCGGGGGAAATTCTGCACTCGCATACATATCACCATGGTTACCAAATGATCTTGTATATACAGTATATAGGCTAGCTTGCTTTCACAGTAGAAAGGAGCCGCACCACAATGTGCTCTACTCAGGCCGGTTGTTAAGTTTGCACCAGAGTCCCATAAACAGCTTTCACTCAAGCTTTTTCTTTTTTTAAAGCTATTTCACCATTGTAAGAAGTCTCAGCAGTACCAATATTGGAACCAGTGGAAATGAAGCTGGTTACTGCTTCTGTTAGGAGAACATATTTGATCATGGGACGATCCAGTTACTATTCACAGTCAGTACAGTACAGCTCAGTTTCCCCTAGGCTAATCTAGTGTAGCGCTGTGCTCCTGCTGGAGGCTGGATAGAGCACCCCCCCCTCCTCCAGTCCCTCAGATTTGCACCTCTGCCAGGATCCCGGGGCCTCAGTCCTTAATCAGTTACAGCGGGTGATAAAAGCACTGTGCTTTCTTGTCTTTTTTTTCTTTTCCTTCTTGTTTCCCTTCCTCCCTCCTGCTCTCCATGTTTCTCTCTTTTCCTCTACACCTCCTCCTCTTTTGTACTCGCTCTCTGTTAAACTCTCTTTCTCCACATATCTATCCCTTCTTTCTCTCTGTCCTAGAGTCTTCTGCTCCTTCCCATTGTCCTTTTCTTTCTGGTCCTGTCTTCATTGCTGTCTCTGCTGTCTGCGTCTGTCTGGCAGCCTGAACCTCCCTGGTGGGAAGATGAATGTGTTGGGGGCAGCAGGGTGGCGCCGTTGGCCTGGCAGTCTGGCCCTCCATTGGTTGTTGGGCCTGGCACTGCTGGGTAACTGTAAATGCTGCAGGATTAATGGAGGATGCACACTGGTGCCCATTGTTGAGCGTCTGCTCGCCACTGCCCCGTGCAATCTGCCACTGAGCCTTTGAGCCTCTTCATCCCCCAGCAGGATCAGGGAAGGTTCAGGGCTCTGTCCGCCACGCCATCTCCTTTCTCACGTGCTGTTAGTCTGGCTGCAGTTGTGGGCTCTGTCCTGGCTGTCCCCTACAGGCTTTCCCACATACTCAATGGAACTGGCCTGCCTGCTCAGGTACAGAGAAATAGTCCTCAGCACATTTAGAACATGACCCAGCAGTAGCAACCCTAGCCCAACAGACAGGGAAAAGGTCATAAACACAAACACCAGAGAATCCTAGGTCATCACAGTAGCTGACTGATATTGGATATTTGCGGCCGCTCAGTATTTCATAGTTTAAATAGTTCATAGTTTCTGACTTAGTTCCTGTATTTAGTTGCTCCCCCTCTTAGTTTCCTGGGATACTTGTGGAAAGAATCATAGGTTCAGCTGAGTTACAGTACATGTAAAGTTTGGTCATATAATGCTGGCATCGCAGTTGAATATTTGACAGGTGGGACTGGCTATCATTTGAGATGTTTCAGTACTAGTGCCCATATGATACCTGTGTTTTGGTACTGATACCAAATTTATACTACATGAAATATCAGCATGGTTTTCTTTAGGAAAACTGATATGTAGTTGGTTCTTAGTTCTGCTTATTAATTACATGCAATACAGGGCTAATCTTTCCAGTAGTCTGTGCTTGTTTGGACTTACTGTTGAGTGTGTGGTTATATTTATAATTTGTCAGGAAGTTGTCATATATTATCTCTTAAAGATAGCTTAAAGGGGTGATTGAATGCAAAACAGATTTTACCTTGTCATAGTTGAACAATGACAGTTTAGTGGGTAACTAGGACATACATTAAACCTCAAAATCCCATTGACACCTCTTTCCTCTGCAAATCTCACAATTTGAAACTGCCTCTGAAAACGGGCAAATCTCAACAAATCTCCTCCTCATTTGGCTCTAGTCTCTATCTTTGTCACGCCCAAACATTTACATAGGCTACACCACTGACCTACCCTCACCTATGGTCATGAAGGTTGGGTCATGACCGAAAGAACGAGATCCAGGGTACAAGCGGCCGAAATGGGTTTCCTCAGGAGGGTGGCTGGTGTCTCCCTTAGAGATAGGGTGAGAAGCTCAGTCATCCGTGAGGAGCTCGGAGTAGAGCCGCTGCTCCTTTGCGTCGAAAGGAGCCATTTGAGGTGGTTCGGGCATCTGGTAAGGATGCCCCCTGGGCGCCTCCCTAGGGAGGTGTTCCAGGCACGTCCAGCTGGGAGGAGGCCTCGGGGAAGACCCAGGACTAGGTGGAGGGATTATATCTCCAACCTGGCCTGGGAACGCCTCGGGATCCCCCAGTCGGAGCTGGTTAATGTGGCTCGGGAAAGGGAAGTTTGGGGTCCCCTGCTGGAGCTGCTACCCCCGCGACCCGAGACCGGATAAGCGGACGAAGATGGATGGATGGATGGATGGATGGATACACCACTGACCTGAGGTCAGTTAGTCTTCTAAATCTAGGTCACGCAAATCTCAGACACTTTTTACATTGTTCGCCTGCTCTTGCATTACTAAAGTCACTTCTGTGACTTTTTTATGCGAGAAATCAACTATGTAGAGGTCAGATATGGGCCGTTTTACGAAAATTGATGGCTAATTGCAAATGTTGTCCGACTGTGTGTCGCAGTTCAACAGGAGCTCAGCAGGCTATGTGACAGCGACCGGTGCTGCCTCGCCGCCCAGCGTGTCCTACTTCATAGACCCCGGCTCGCTGTGAGCTAGCTGGATCTCCGTCACGAAGGGAAGCCGCGGCGCTCCATACCCGCGCAAAGTCACTGGTTCTGGGTTACTGGACTACAAAATGCCGAGGCCCTGATGGAGCTCCAGGGCCTGCAGCTAGCCGCGATTCATAGGATTGAAGGGACAGTAGCAGCTAACGAAATCCCTAATGCTCACAAAAATGCATTAAATTGAAATTGGACACCATAGTTAGCTTTATAAGACATTGGGGTACATGTTCTGTAAGTGGCGTGACGAAATTCAAACTGTAAATATACTTTAATTATGCCGAAAGTGAAGCTAACTAGCTAGCCGCGATCTGTAAACATAGGATTGGAGGGACAGTAGCAGATAACGAAAGTCCTAATGTTCACAAAAATGCATTAAATTGAAATCGGACACCATAGTTAGCTTTATAAGACCTTGGGGTACATGTTCAGTAAGTGGCGTGACGAAATTCAAATTGTAAATATACTTTAATTATGCCGAAAGTGAAGCTAACTAGCCGTGATCTGTAAACATAGGATTTGAGGGACAGTAGCAGCTAACGAAATCCCTAATGTTCACAAAAATGCATTAAATTGAAATCGGACACCATAGTTAGCTTTTTAAGACCTTGGGGTATATGTTATATAGACGAAATTCAAACTGTAAATATATGAAAGTTATGCCGAAAGTGTAGCAACGATTATTATTAAATGGGACACATAGCCTAGCTTGCAGCTCCGGAGCTCCGCGGAGAACCGGTGACTTAACTGGGTATGGAGGTTGCCGCTTTCTCGTCAGACAGTGTGGAGCTCCTAAAGTCCCACACGTCTTACTAAATTTGCAATTAGCCATCAATTTTCGTTAAATGGCCCATATTTGAGCTTTATATAGTTGATTTCTTGCTTAAAAAAGTCTCAGAAGTGAATTTAATAACGAAATAGCCCGACAAACAATGTATAACTTTGCAGTGTCTGAAATATGAGACCTGCTGTCTCGTCTCCAATGTGTTTCTATGGGGTTCGCTCAAACCAATCAGCGCGCAGCTTATCTAAATATTCATGAGCATACCATATTTGGAAGAAAAGCTCTTGTTCCAAATAGAACCATATTCACAGGGTAGTTAAGGGCCTAATAAAATAGTATTCGGGCAATTTTCAGCCCAACCAATGTTACATACCCTATTAGGAGACCTTAAGGAACAGTGTAAAATACCCTATATAATCACTCAATCACCCCTTTAAACGTACAATATGTAATTTTCTGCCACTAGGGGTCTCTCAATCAAATCCATGGATGTAAACACGGAAGGGGTTTTGGTGTAAGTCAGGGAGTGGGGGGGGGGACATTTACCTCTAAAGATGAAGGTCTGCTACCCTAGATTTTTGACGGCTAATCATTTAGTGACGTCAACCTGCTGTGGTGCTTTCAGATAGTAAATCAAGTCTGTGTCTCACACCCAGACCCCTCTGAGGTGGGTGTAACCTGCAGACATCCCCAGGAAGCTGAGCATTACAGCAGACAGATCTTACCTTGCCATCTGTCTGCCAGCACTGTGATTCAGCGGGTGAACTTGGATTTGAACTAAAAGAAAGAGGCGCTCTGCCTTGACTTCCTGCCCTGCCTTTGTCTGGCAGCTGAATATAGGAGGCAGTGTGAGAGGCTGATGGATGGGAGCTGTATTGAAGCTGAGGGTTTGTAGACAGCACAGGGAACCTGAGGAGGGGGTCAGAGATGGTCAGGCAGATTACACTAGAGTGGGAAGAAGGGGGGAACTGAGCCGCTGAGTAGTCCAAGTCTGGGACACACTGCAGGCTGTCACATACACAGACATGCTCAGTCATTGGACTTCCTTCCTACACTCAGATATGTGATTGATGGAAGGGATTGGTTAAGTGGACCTGATGGTGGTGTTCACCCACACACACACACACACACACACACACACACACACACACACACACACACAGACCAACCCTGTTGTCTTAACCTCTGGCCTGTCAGTGGGCTGGAAGCTTAACAACACACAGACGCTTCAGCTTGGAGTTGACCCCAGTGTTTTGTCTGGACTTAATGGGTTTGCAAATTCAAGAGTAATGGAGACAAGTCTTTTGTTTACACTCACAGGACAGGATAGGTAGATGGGGGGGGGGACTTGTCAATGTTGGTATCCAGAACCTCTAGGTTTTAAATATGGAGTCAGATCAGTCTCAATATTAATGAATGCACACAGAAGGATCACAAATGTATGCAAACCACAAAAAAACAACTAATAGACATTCAGTTATGTCCAGGATCCAACAGGGGATCGGCTTATGCTGCTGTACCACTGGTGGCATACCATCAGCCACTCTTTCATCTCGCCATCACTCAAATGTTTGGCCATCCTAGCAGTGTTGATCAGTCGCTCGACCATTTTGATCAAGATTGAAATATCTCTATACAGAGATTCACGGTCTCCAGGCGATGAATCCCACTGACTTTGGTCAGAGCCGTAGCCAAGGCAAATATTTACCACCTGCACACCGGCCAGCAGGACGCCCAGCAGAGAAGTCCCAGTCGGTGTTCCATTCCTCCACGCTCGCCCTGGTGCCCTCTCTCTATCTCTCCAGAGATGAGAGATGGACGCAGCGATGGTCTTGCTTGTCCACGTAATCGGGTCGTAGCTGATAGCCATCTTCACCTTTTCCTCTGTTTACTCTGATGTCTACATTTAAAAAGCTGTAGCGGCCAGGCCAGCAGAGTCAGCAGGAGACTGCTGAGTTGGTTTCCTGATCCTGGTTAGCGACTTGTAGTCATGAGATGGCTGCAGAGATGGTCTTGCTAGCTTGAGCTCATCTTCTAACCAGAAATGAGTCTGTGTTGTTTAAATTTGTTTTTTTTACGTTGCTGTGTTCCATCCTGGTTGGTAGCTGTGACTGCTAATTGATGCAAGCCGAAATAATGGCTGGAGAAACTGCTTTTGTCCTACTTGTTAATGTACATGATGCAGGCCTACACAAACAACATATTTATTGTATTAATGCTTGCCGTTACTCACTCATATTGACATTATCTCCTTCCGGTTCTACATTATTACATTATTACTACAGTATGTCAACATGTGCTAGGTGGATTGTTGCCAAATTGTGAAATGTCTCGACAACTATTGGCTGGATTATCATTAATTTTGGTACAGATATTTAAGGTCCCCACACAGTGCAGTGTTTTCCCTCGGTTTGTGGAAGACTTTGGTGCGCGTATTTGGTGGGGGAGCTTAGGCGTCCTTCCTCAAGAAAATGTTACATTTTTCAATAAAAAAAGCAATTCCCTATACATTTTGTGTCTTTTTGTGGGATTTTGTCTCCTTGCAGATTTTTGACTGTGTTTCTTTTTGGCAGTTTCGCGTCTATTTTTCACATCATTTTGTAGCATTATTATTCCCATATCTGTTGGATATGGGAATAATAAAGGTTTCAAAGGTTGAAAAAGCTAGAGCAGATAATAAACCTTATAATGACAGGGAAAACCCTGCAGTCTACCCTAATGTTTGGCTACTCTCCTGTAGTGCCTCTATCAGGTTGGTCTTCAGTGAAATGTCTCAACAACTATGAAATGGATCACCATGGAATTTGGTTCAGAGATTTCTGTTATCACAGGATGAATTGTGGTTACTCTGGTGATTGTTAACTTTTCATCTAGCAAATCTAGTAGCATCTGTGATCTGTGATGTGAACATGGCCTTTGTAGGAGCAGCCCTCACCCTTACATCACTGCGCTGGAGCACCGAGCGGACTGCTGGCCAACCCTGCTGCTGGAGATTGATGACTTCATTCAGCAGGCTGCTGACAGGTTAGCATGGCTTCCCCAGAACCCTCCATCCAATCACGCACGCACGCACGCACGCACGCACGCGCGCACACGCACGCGCGCGCACACGCACACGCACACGCACACACACAGTATGGATCGGTTTCTGTAAGGCTTAAGTGTGAGGAAGTTTCAGTTGTACACATGGCATGGACCTTGGCAGGCAGATTAATGTTGGCCAACATTATGCGGTGCCTCTGGATTTGTTTTGCAGAAATGAAGCAGTCTACATCAGCATGCTGGCCCCCTTCCTATGCTACCTGTACTGTGAACCTCAGAGGCAGACCCAGCATGCCCTCCTGCGCCACAGTCTCCTGCGGGTGCTGCTGCCCCCACAACCTGGAGCTGGGACGGTCCTGCAGAGCTCAACGGTGTCCGACAGCCTGCTGCTCTGCCTCTGTCAGCTGGTGCCACACATGCAGGTGACACAGTCAACGGCAATAACTGCTTCTCTAACTCATTGTTTTTTTCTTTGACGTTATTGTAATAAAAACTATAGTGCAAAATCATCAACATATCTGACACCATATTCTGGAACGGGATGTCTGCACACAGGAAGTGATGCACTGAACTTAACGTGTGAGAATGTAACTCTTAAAAGAAGGAATAACAAATTTAAAGGTAAATGTTTTTGCCAGTAAACACACCTTTGTTTAATTCAGCACATTCAGTGATTTTGCTGCCACAGCCTTGCTCTGGTATGACCAGTAGCATGTGGTGGCTAATGTTAGCTTACTTTAGATAGATATCACTGTGGAACTGACATTACTGGGAGTTAAATAATCTTATGCCTTTTGTCTACCTGTGCTAATGTTACACTGCATGTTAGCAGCTCACAGATGTACACAGTTTTTATTTATTAGTTTATCACAAAAGTCAAAGTAAAAGTAAACACAGTGCACCTCGCCTGATTAGTTGTGCCCTGCTTTTGGTCTTCTTGCACTCCCTTTCAGTCAGGTCACGTCAGGACAATCATTTAAAAGAGAAAATCCTGGGAAATGAGGAGAATTATGCTATTATATACTAAATTGATATACTAAATTCAAATTCTATTCTTATAGTGCTTATAAAAAAGTTGTCATCTTTCCCCGTAGACACTTTTAATTTAGTGGATTGTTTACAATGTTGAATCAATCAGTGATTTTTATTTTTTTGACACAGTTCAACTAAAATAAAATAGACACAAAGAAAACTAAATAATTAAGTATATAAGGTAATAATATTAGGATTTATGGCACCTGTAATATTTTGCTAATTATGAAAGCCTACTAGGATCCAACATTTCCGACTCTGGTGACTCCCAGAGGAAGTATAAAAAAGACACCCACTCATAAAGCAGGGACATTTAAAAAAAATAATGTTTTTAATGTTTTTATTGATTTCACAGGAAATATTGCAATAAACACAAAGAGCTTATTTTTTTAAATTTTCATTCCAATCCCAGGTCCCACATGTAGTTTTGCAAGTGTAACAACAGTGGGAATTATTTGTACAATTCCTTATGTCTGTACACATAATGCAATAAGATTAATATATAAGGAACATGTGCGCACATACAGTACGTGAATATCTAGGGAAACCTTTGGCAACACATATCTCAATAAGTAGCAGTTTTGTTTGTTGTAGGTTGAATGAAGTGTCCAACAACATTGTGAGGGTAAATGTATTTAAATTTTAAGTGTTGGCAATAAGAGGTATTGCTGTTGCCAGGTGGACAGTGTGGAGGCGGTGCTAGAGCTGTGTGGGTTCCTGGGCGCTCTGCTCCAGGGTCTGGCCCCGGCCACGGAGCAGCGCTGGAGGAGCCAGAGGGTCGGGCTGCTGCTGCAGCTGCTCTGTGCCTGCCAGCGCTGCCTCAAGTTAAACGGAGACTGCCGACCTCTTCTCAACGTGTTACAGCAGCTCCTACCTGCCTGCCAACAGGTGACACATACACAGAGACACACGGACACACGGACACACACACACACACACACACACACACACACACACACACACCACAGTGCATTATGTTTACCAGTATTGTTTGTATCTGTAGGAGCTGCCATTGGACGAGCTGTTGATGGGAGTGGCCATGCTCCTGCTGGAGGTCCCTGCATCCCAGCAGACCAGCCTGCTCCATCTGGGTAAAAAGCTTCTTAAATAGCTGTTTTCTGCATTATCTGCATGTCGGGGAATCATCACAGGCAACTTCTTCACTACAGTCTGATAAAGTATTAGGGCTACTGATTTAAAAAATACAGTATTTTAATGAAATAGTTAAGAGAGGTGAGAGCAGCCCTAGATAGGAACTGATATTCACTGTAACCAATGATAAATCATATCTATTAGGCTTAAATGGATCTCAATACTGTGGTTACGAAATAATTTAGTGGTTTCGTCTTAAAAACTCAAATAATTGCATTAGTTTTAGAACATTCTCTATTTTCCTTATAATTAGTGCCAGAATTCAACGTTTTTTTTCCATGTAGGAAATCGTTAAGAAATCACAAAACCTACGAAATAACATGCACTGCATTGCATTTAAATGTATGAAATGTGGTAATTAAAGTGTGATTTGTTCATTCATTATGAATGAAAGTTAAAGCTACCCTAATCTTTCCTTGCTACATCATTTCTAAGATGACCTGTTGCTCTGTTGTTTCCCGCCTCCCTTATTCTACTTTAACACCTAATTAGTCCAGATTCATTCTTTAACCTTGGTGTGATTTAGTTCTCCTCTCTGTCTCTCTGAGCCAGCTCTGACCTTAGTGTGTGAGCAGGCTGAGCTGGCGCCCTGGCTGAGTCCCATCCTGGTTCTCCCCGTGCTGCAGCTGCTGTCCTGCGCGGCCCTCAGCGAGCCGCTGGCCGACCGACGCACACACAGCCTGAACCAGGACCTGGCCCATCGCCTGCTGCGCAGCATTAGCAGCAGGGGCACGGAGAAACCCCGGCAGGTAAGACTGAGGCTTCCTCGCAAACCTTTCTGTCAATGCATTAGGAGTTGTGTTCCTCTGTTTATCATCATAGTCCAACCCTTTTACACAGATATGCAGGATCAGGTGCAACAAATCCAACACTGTTATAGACATAGGACACATTGGGCACTCAGATTTCAAATAAAATGTAGATATATATTTAAATATATATATGGGAGAGAAAAACAACAGTAATAGTGCAAACATAAAATAAACATGCAATAAATGAAGGAAAATGTAAGAGTTGGGAGTAGAAAAAAGTATCTACTATCAACATTATTGGACCAGTACACTAATACAGACAGACTCGGATCAACAGAGCTGTTGTAAACAGGGACTGTGAGGTTCCTTTTAGAAAAACCTCTTTCAGCCATAATGCATCTATTAAAGGTAGTGCATTATGGAACACAGTACCCCCAACTATAAGGGAATGTCCCACTCTGGCCATCTTTAAGAGCCAGGTAAAGGTGTGGCTCAGAGCTAACCAAACGTGCAATCACCTCTGACTGCATGCTGTACCGTGTTAGCCCAGTAGAGCGTATTAATGAATTGTGTCTCCATTTTAACACTTACTAATTAATTGTCTTTATTTTCTATCATTTTGTTTCTCCCTGTTTTATATAACAAATGTTATTGCTGTATATGTTTGGTCTTGGATCTGGCTTGGAGCTAACCAAGCATGTGGTCATCTCTACCTGTATGCTGTGCCGTGTTAGTTTGATGGAGCATACTAATGAATTGTGTCTCTGTTTTAACATTGACTAATGAATTAGCCTGTATTTCTTTTCTTTCGTCCTGTTTTACTTAGTTTGATATAACAAATGTTGCTGCTGTGTATCTTTTGTCCTTTTTATTGTAATATCTACCTGATGAATGGACTACAGATGGAAATTAGCCCTTGGGCTACAATCTGGCACTTTTACGTGTACTTCTGTACATGTTCATCAAATGTGCATTGTCCTGAAATAATAACAAAAAAAAAAAATTTTAGTAACAAGTCTAATGATCATTTAAACAGGCAGAAACCTTAGACAGAACCAGCAGAATAAATTCAAACAAACAATAACTAAAGTGTGAGAGAAACTTTGATGGCTCGGTGGAGGCATTTGCTCCAATGCTGCAGTCATGCTGCGTGCTCTATCTGTGGTCGGTGTGCTGACTTATTGTTCAATATCCCACTCTCTGGCTACTTGCAGAAAGTGCTCGGCGCACACGTCTGCTAAATGCCTCTCCTCTATCTTCATAACAGTCAAAGCATGCAACAGAAGTTCTCACTGTGGGTCAAAAAAATGTGCTGTGACCCCGAGGTAACTGGGATTACTGAGAGAAATCTCCGGTGAGTGCAGCGGTGCTGCATCACTTCCTGATTTCCAAAACTAGGGAGCGGCCCGAGGCCCAAATCACAGAGTGAGCGTGCGTTAATCAACGCAATTTTTTTTATTTGTGTTAACTCGTTATTTTTAACAGCCCTAGTTCAAATTCAAAGATTTTGGCAATATCAGTGTTGTCCTTCACAAACTGACACTACGATCACATATGCAATTCTTTTACAGTCCAACACAGAGTGAGTTAGTGTGGAAGAATCTGCCAGGTCAAATATAACATTTCTGAATCCTATATTTGAGCAAGTAACAGATAAAGGTTTGCTGATTTAATGTTCTCATATCTTCCCTTCTACTCAGTCCAGTCCACCATTGGCACTTCCCCTAACTTCCTGGTATAGCGAGCTCAGCGTGACTCTATCCACACTGCGTAGAGTGGCAGATGACCCTGCGGCGACAGCTGATTGGCTGCTGTCGCTCAACTCTGCGCTGTTGTCCAACCAGAGCCAGCTCTGCTCCCTCAGCCTCATGGTGAGCCATCTGATCATCACGGCTCAGGAAGACGTCTGCCAGCTGGCTCTGAAGGCCAGCCAGGCCATCGCTGCAGCCGAGCCCTGCCAGGTACACCATCCATAACACTCTCACTCACAGCTAACATGTTCACATCTACCCTCAAGGCAAAACACATAATGCTAGTCCTGCCTTTTCTCTGCCAAAAACTCATCTGGCAAAACAGCAGCTCTCCTCAAAAGTGTGAAAGAGTACATAGTGGCCTTAAAGCTATAGTGCATAGTTTATGTCTCCCCCATGAGGAATTCTAAGTAATGACAAAAAAACTGTCGGCGCGTCCACATGATACAAGCCTTCCGTGATCGTGCACCCCCCCTACTGAGAAATACAGAGAGAGTTGTGTGGAGCTGATAGTCTTAATTAGCTTTGTAGCAACTAATTTGGCAATGGCTTGAATGTAACGGACGTTCATTAATATCAAAAGGTTACGCACTAAAGCTTCAATTAGTAACAGCTTTTATTATCTTAGGATTTCACACAATATTGATCATTTACAGCACTCCAATACATGGGGGTACATTTACCAAAAAACAAGAGAGATGAGTGTTTGTTGATCTTTTCCTTGTATATTTTGTAAAGTTCCATCCTCCAGTGGTCATTAGTAGCTGTAGAGTAACAAAAAATAAAAGCTAGTATTCTTATTATAGTCATCACAAACAAATAGGGCGGTTGCTATTACAGGCTGGCTAAAAACGTTAGTGAAGGGGGGTGGGATTAGAGTTACCTGGACTGTAGTCTGGCTCAATGAACGTACATTGCTGGGATGAAACCTGACATGTCCCCCCCCTCTCGCTATCTCCACTATCGGGGCTTAGTGCTGCCCAGGACGGTTGTGATTGGTTTAAAGAACTACAAACAGAGTTTCTTCTCCAGCCTGCACCCCTGCGTCTGGCAATGCGAGACAACTTGTACTGTAATGCCTCACATGTAAATTCTGTATATAATAAGTACATAAGTCTCCACATCACTAATTCAGAACGACATACTCACCACTGTTGCTCTCAGATTTGTAATTAAAACAGAAAACCTGTTTTTAACTATCATCTACATTTTTATTTTCTTTATCACTGTTAAGCTACAGTCAATGAAACATTGCACTTCCTGCTGATTAAATCAGCTTTAAAGCATTATGCTCATTAAGCCACTGGAAGACTTTTAATGTGAAATATCTGTACAGGAAGTCTTGAGTTATTGACAGACAGCTGTCCAAAAACAGCTAAATGGAAGGGACTCAAATAGGAAGTGAATAAAAAACTATTTCTGTTAAAAGAGAGAAAGCAGGAGAGTGGTATGACAAGTCTTTGCAACTTGATTTTCATAATCTGTTGAAAATATGGAAAACCATCAGTGGTCTGAAAGGTTTGTAAAATGATCAACTGAGTTGTGAAAGTAGTGAAGTAAAGAGAATTGTGGTTGATGGACTGAAACTGAATTTATCATTTAATTTACAATATGTTGATATTTTTTACATCTTTTCTTTTTGTCACTGGCGTTGACTTTGAAATTCATTCCTCAAAATGTATTTTTAACAATTTCTGTTCCTTCAGCTGCTGGATGATATAAAGAGAGTGACCCTCTGGGACTGTAAATGGTAGGGCTGAACAATTGAAATAATGAATATAATATAATTGCGATTTCTTTCACAAATATTGCGATTGCGATTTAATATGCGATTATTTTTTAAGCTCTTGTCTTCTGTATTATTCAACAAAGACAAACAATAAATCATTGTATAGTATGAACAACACCAGATTAGATAGATTACACAAACTGTTCTTTCCTGGAGGCCAGGCCTGTATGTGATGTTGAAATTAGGTGATGCATGAATTTATATGAATGACATCTTTTATTTAACTACTTCAATCACAGTAGTATATTGAGCACTGACCAAGCTTGGTGTAAACATTCGTATGAAAGTCAGAAACAAATCACACAAACTAAAGTGCAGATTGCAAAAATATAAAAACAAATATGTGGCTTTACCACACTTAGTAGTATTTAGATTATTTAATTATTATTTACTGTAATAAACATATGTAAACATGTGGATTGCACTTTTTAAACACTGTCTTGGAACTTTACTATACAATTAAATAAGTAAAGAAATAGTGTGTGTATATATATATATATATATACACACACACACACAACGGTGTATTTTTTTTACACCACGGCCACGCTGCTGTGAAAGCTCCCCGAACGTCATTTATTAGAGTCTGGTTGTTACCCCTCTCAGTGGCAGCTCCTCCACTCCATATCTTTATAACGGAGCTAACCGCTAACCGGAGCTAACCGCTAAACAGAGCTAATCGTTGCCAACCGAGCCTTCAGTTCTGCGTGCCTGTATCCATTAACTGCATGTATGGACTCGAGGCCGAATAAAACCCTTCATTTTATTAAAATGGCTGTAAAAGTTTTAAACTACAACTCAGAGTTGTTTGAATGACAGAAATCAGCTCAAGGTACGACGTAGCGTTCGACTGATTTGCTCTCGCGAGTCATGTGACCAATTGCAGCCTTTGCGATTAGGAAATCGCGTTTTAACATATCGCGATATTATTGCAAATGCGATTAATCGTTCAGCCCTAGTAAATGGAGTCACTAGCTCCAAAAGATGATGTGAAATATCACATGGAGTTATGGGCTCCTCATTCCTCGGCTCATTAGAAGCCTCCAAGTACTCCCCCGTCGCTGTAATTGCTCCCAGAGTGCCACTCGTGCCAGCCGTTTGATGCCATGGTAGAACGTTATTGGCATGTTTGAATGCAATTGGATTTCCCTCCTCACAGTATCACATCTGCCTACAGTAACAACACCTGGAACGCCCTTCAGGTTTGCACTGTTCCTTTGTTACTAAAATGAGGGTACGCCCACACTGTTTGACGAAAAGTTTTTCTTTTAATAACTTTTCATCTTTAAAGTGTTTTGATGGTACAGAACAAATTTGAAGTCCATCGGATGAAATCTCTAGGAGGAGTTCGTTAAAGTATAGCACGTTTAGTTTTGGGCCTACTTCCTGTTGCCACTAGGGGGCGCTATGACTTTGAGTCAATTTTGCCCGGTAAATGTCCTCAGAGTTAGTCTTATGAATCATGAAAAGTTTCGAGCCAGTTGGACAATGTACACTCAAGTTACACCCACTTTCTGTTTCGGTGGCGAAACGCACAAAATGGCTGCCCTGCCACGGCCATGTCCTATGACGAAAAGTTTTTCTTTTAATAACTTTTTCTTTAACTTCTATCTTTAACGTCTTAAGATGGCACAGACCAAATTTGAAGTTGATGGGATGAAATCTCCAGGAGTTAGTTGAAGTACGACGTGGAAATGGCCAAAATCGCACTAATTTCGAACTTTCAATTCAAAATGGCGGACTTCCTGTTGGGTTTAGGGTATGGCTCCAATTAGCTTTTCTGTACGTCTTGACATGCTACATATGTGTACCAAGTTTCGTTAGTCTACGTTAAACATACTGCAGGGGCTCAATTTCTTTAACTTTGTAGGGGGCGCTAGCGAGCCATTTTTGTGCGCCTATTCCCAAATCCCTTAAAATACGTAAATCTTCACCAGGATTGATGCGACCGCCAATTTTGGTGCGTTTCTGAATATGTTAAGCCTCTCAAAAAGGCAATTCATTTGCCGTAATAATAATAATTCCTTCAGTTTCAATAGGGCCTTCGCCGCTGTCGGCGCTCGGGCCCTAATTAAAGCTGCAAGCAGCGATGACGATCGCCCCTTGCCCCGGGTGTTACTGGCAGAAGCAATATCACATGTAGACCACACATTCTAAGTTTCATGTAAATAGGAATAACTTTTGCCAAGATACAACCGTTCCTGTTTCGACACCCACCTACAGGAAGTTGGTCCTCCATAACTTGCGCGTTGTTTTAGCTATCAAAATTCTTTTGATAACTTTTTGTCATGAGGGTCCTCCGAGTCTGTATGCAAGTTTTCGTGCCGATCGGACTCACGCCCCAGGAGTAGTTAGACAAAGTAGGTTTCCCATATATCGATATTTTGCCGATTATTGAAAATAAATTAAAGCAGCGCCATCTAATGGCCGATTGCCGGCAAGCTTTGCACAGATGCTAAACCGGCCATGAGGAACAACTTTTTCAAGTTTTCAAGGACTAGTTCGAACAAATGTAAAACACATGAAAATGCATAAATTAATAATGTCCGCCTTCCGGTTGGGCGGAGCTGATAAAGGTAAATGGGAAATATGTCCGCAATGATTAGAGCAATATGTGTATTAAATCTGGTGACGATCAGAACAACTATGTCCAAGTTAAGCCCTTCCACGCCTTAGGGGTCGCTATGGAGCCCCCTTACAGGTATGGGCCAATTCGCTGTACAGTCTCGCATAGCTCCCAGGTGTTTATGTGGGTGCCAATTTTTGTGAGTTTTCCTCTAGCTCACCCAGTAAGAGCGTGCGCCCCATGTTGGCTGAGTCCTGCAGCGGCGCGGGTTCAAATCCGGCCTGCTACCCTGTGCTGCGTGCCATCCCCCATCTCTCTCCCCCTTTCATGTCTATCCACTGTCACTCTATAATAAAGGGAAAAGCCCCAAAAAATAATCTTTAAAACAATTTTTTTGTGAGTTTTCGTACATATTGAGGCCGTCAAAAATGTGCCCAAGGGCTAAAACCAATTAGGGGGCGCTATAGAGCAACCATACCACTCTCAAGCCTAAATGTGAACTCAGATCAAAGAATTTTCTATTCTGCACATGGCTGCACAACTTCAGGAGTTTTCGTGCATCCTAAACTCCTCAAACACCTGTTCGTAAAATGAAGAATTTCGCACGAAAACCAAGATGGCCGACTTACCGTCAAGAAAAATTTCAAAAAAAATGCTCCATGGACTGCAAGATGAGACCTGTGTTCCCTCAAAATTTGGTATATTAACTTCTCATTTTTTCAGAATTCCAAAGCTCGTTAGAAGGCGCTATGGAGCCCCCTGACGACAAAGGATTTTTGACAACCTCTGGTCCATCTGGTTTTACTTTCTATAAAAGCTTGTAAAACATCAACCCTGTTGTCCACAGTCAATCTATGAACATAATTTTTTTTCAGGAAAAACTGGGCTATTAGAATATTTGTGCTGCAGTGAGGTCATTTGAATGTTAAAAAGGTTGTAGGACCATAAAGACAAATAAATAAATAAAACAGAACATGAATCTCACAGCAATGCCACACAAGCATTTGTGTTGTCTAAAACAGTTCTATATATTTGGAGTCATCCAGTGCAAAAATAAACATATTGAACATTATAACTCATATACAGGACAAACTATTTACATTTTTTACATACAGTGTATCAATCTTGGATGTAACAGTATGGATCAATGGCACAAAGACCACAAAAAACACTTCTAGGCTGGATACAAAACCTTCTGTAAGGGCTAGGAAGACATCAGCAGAACGCGGCGACTGTTCGAAAAGACTGTATGTTTCTACTAGTTATAATTATAAAGGTATTAAGTTATGAATCAGAAGTGACGTTTGGCGTCGTATATGACCTATATGCTTGACCTCAGAAGGGGTAAAAGGGCCCAAACTGGTCTGCGTTGACTATAGCACCCCCTAATGGCTGATCCTTACCAAATTTGGTACAGAGCCTCAGAGCAGCATGCCGAACAAGCATCAAGTTTCGTGTTGATAGCATTTACTCTGGCAGAGATATTGCATATGCAAATTTCCCTTTTAAATGCATTGAGTTATTGGCCAAAACAAATAAACGTTGATTATTGCGCCCCCTAATGGCCGATCTTTGGCAGATTTGGTAGAGAGCATTGTAGTGGGATGTTGAACAATGATCTCAAGTTCTTTGCTGATAACATTTAATTTGGCCGAGATATGATATGTGTGTGGTAGCTAGCTAGGGAAATTTGTTTGGTCGTCAAATGTGCATACATTAACGTAGCAAAATTCTTTTAATAGCTTTTGGTCAGGTCCATCTGGAGATGCTATGTACCAGGTTTCGTGCAGATCGGCTACTACACAAATTTGTTCGTGTGTAATATGCGCAATTTTTATCCTATAAAAATTCTTTGGATAACTTTTTGTCACGTCGGTCTGGAGATGCTACCTGCCAGTGCTGAGCTATCATTTTCTTGGTTGCAGTTGAGCCAGCTAGCCAAATCCTCCTCTATCTCTCATTCAGGTGTAATTTAGAGTCATCATTAAGCAACAAAACTATCGGGTCAGTAGGGATTAGATATCCTATCACATCAGATATTATTGATGTTGTTTTATGCCAGAACTCATGCACCTGTTCACACTCCCAGACCATATGTACGAAAGTTCCAGTTTGTTCAGGTTGACAGAATGTACAATAGGGAGTGGGAATGGCTTTAGAGACATATCTCTAATGAGGAGTCCAATATGTCCTATAGCATATGTTGAAGTGGATATACTGGTGATTTGGGTTCTTGGAACAGTCGAAAACGTTGTCCCAAACTGTCTCGCAATTAATTGCGTTCCCCTCAGGGCACAGCTCTCGTTCCCATTTCTTTACTATTGGGAGTTCTCCTATGGATATTTGCATCAGTTTAGCATAAATCCTGGACACTAATCCTCTCACAGGAAAATCAACAAACCATTTATTGACTGGGTGCGCCTCAAGACTGTTTCCCCATGGCACTCCATAACATTTTAGGGCTGATCTTAAGCGCAGCTAAAAGTAGAAAGATGTCCTGGGGACCTCAAAACTAGCTCTCAGGTCTTCAAAACTCAACATATCTTTCTCATTGAATAGCTGGTCTAAAGTATAAATACCTCTGTCACTCCACTGCTTAGAAGCAAAGGGTTTGTTACCAGACAGTAAGTGTGCATTGTGCCATAATGGGGTATTCAAATGCCACATATTGGTGTAGCATAGTTGCTTCTCCACCTGTTTAAAGTTGGTCAGTGTGTTGGTGATAATAGGGCCATGGGCCAGCATACACGTTTTTGGACACACACCTGCAAAGGCCTCTTGCAGTCTTAGATTTCCAGTCAGGTTTTGCTCTATTTCTCTCCATGGGACTGTAGATGAGGGGTCCATCCACACTCTGAGGGCCTGTAGCTGAAAGGCTCTGTGATACACTTTAAGGTTGGGGAGGGCCAAGCCTCCCGTGTTTGAGGAACGTTGCAGGGCAGAGTATTTTACCCTAGGTTGTTTATTATTCCAAATATATTGCTGAATTAAGGTATCAAGTTTCTTCCAGAAATTTATCGGTGGGGATAAGGGGATTATTGTACTTAAGAAATTCACACGAGGAACTATGTTCATTTTAACAACGGCAATCCTGGAGCGTAGTGATGCCGGCAGCGCAGACCAATTGGCCAGATCCCTTTGAACACTACTTAATATGGTTTCATAGATGTCCTGGACAACTCGCTGTAGGAATTCATGTATGGTGATGCCCAAATATGTAATTTTGCTTTGTGTTGGTATTGTAACACTAATGGTTGATGCCACATGCCTGTTGTTCAATAAAAGGTTAGATTTATTCCAGTTAATTATTATTATTTTTTTTTTTTTTTGAACAATGTGTTTATTGTTTTGATTATATAAGACAGGTAACAGAAAAACACTTTTCCATTTCGTCAGTTATTTCCCACCTCAACAAGAGAACACTTCACTCTCTTCTCCCATATAGAAATACTCAGAAGACTAAGAGAATCAATCTAAATACAAAACAGATATTGCAAGGTACCCAACAACCAAATATACATTACTGTACTTTACAGATAAAAGTTACATGTTCCAGCAAGACACTCTAAAAACAGAAAAAAACAAAGAAAAAACACATAAACACTAATACTTAGTTACACCTCCTGTAGAAAATGACCGATATTATTGCTGCTGATGTAGTAATTAAACGGCTTCCATATTTCTTCATATACATCCAATTTGTTTTTAATAAAATATGTTATTTTTTCCAGGGCCATCCACTCTTCCAAGCTCCAATAACTGGTGGATCAGACCTTTTCCAACTAAGAGCTATCATTCTTTTAGCTTGTAATATAGCAAAATCTATAAATTTACGTTGCTGAGAATTTAGTTTAAGATTCTTTGGATATAAATGCAGCAAAATAATTTTTGCATCTAGAGGAATATTCAAGGATAAAATTACCTTTGTAATATTAATCACTTCCACCCAGAATTCTCTAATAATGTTGCACTCCCAAACACAATGCACAAATGATCCTTGAGCCTCTCTGCATTTAAAGCATGTATCAGGGATATTATTATTAAACCTATTTAGTTTGACAGGAGTTATGTAAGTCTGCATCAACCAGTTATATTGAAGTAGTTTTAAGCTAATGTTACCTAACTGTTTCTGAGAGTTTTTACAGACTTGTCTCCATTCATCCTCGGATATATCCTCACTCAATCCCACCTTCCATAATTCAAGTTTCGAGGTTGTTGATTCAGTAGACCCTGATGCAAACCAGTTGTAAAAAACTGATATTAATCCTTTCTTATTGCAGTTCTTGGTAATTAATTCCTCCAAAGAAGAAAGTTCTGGCAAGTTTAATGATTGGTTCTGCATAGAAAGAACAAAGCTCCTTATCTGTAAATATTTAAAGAAATGTTTTCTTGGAATATTATACTTAATAGATAACTGCTCAAACGACATCAACGTTCCCTCCTCAAAAAGATCACTAATTTTGCTTAAACCTTTTTCAACCCACAGCCGGAATCCTGAGTCCTTCGTGCCTGGTTTGAATAATGTATTGCCCCAAATGGGGCTAAACTGGGATAAAGAGTCAGCTATTTTCATGTACTCCCTAACTTCATACCATACTCTAATCATATTACAAACAATGGGGTGCGTGGTGATTGTTTTCAATTGTTTAAACTTATCTGAGTACAAATACAAGTTTAATGGCAACGCAAAACCACATGACTCCATATCCACCCAGGATGGTTTGTTTCCAGAGGAAAAACAAAACATTATTGTTCTTAATTGTGCAGCTAAATAATACCAATACAGGTTGGGACATTTTAACCCTCCAGTGTCAAATGGAAGATAAAGAAGAGAAAGACGAACTCAAGGGCATTTCTTGTTCCAAATAAATTTCCTGTAATGAGTTAATAATGAGTTAATCTTCGAGAACACTCCAGCTGGTGGTGCCAAGGGGATATTTTGAAATAAATACATGAATTTAGGCAAAATATTCATCTTCAGTATATTTATCCTTCCTATCAATGAGATTGGTAAAGACAACCATCTCTCTAGATCTTTAGATGTTGATTCCATTATAGCATTATAATTTGTAGAAATTATATTTTCTAATTGGGGAACTATTTTGAGACCCAAATATGTAAAGCTGGGTGATATTTTCAAGGTAAATAAATGTGATGTATTTGAACAGCTATCATTATTAAGCAGCATTAACGATGACTTTGATGTGTTCACTTTATATCCAGAAATATTTCCGAATTGATTGATCAGAACTAAAAGTGCTGGTAGAGAGGCGTTTAATTGTTTTATGAATAGCACTACATCGTCGGCGAATAAAGCTACTTTATGTTCCTTGCCACCCATTTTAATCCCTTGTATGTGATTGCTAGATCTTACGGCTATTGCTAGCGGTTCGATAGCCAAAATGAATAAAAGTGGGGACAATGGTGAGCCTTGAGGGCAACCTCTTGTAATATTAAATGGCTCAGAAATCACCTCATTGGTTAAAACTTCAGCCATTGGATTGGAATGTAATAATTTGATCCAATGTAGAAAGGAGCTTCCAAATCCGAATTTTACGATAACGTCAAAGAGATAAGTCCATTCGATTCTATCGAAAGCCTTCTCCGCGTCGAGCGAGAGAAGAGCAGTATCCTTTTCCTCTTTTTGGCTATGCAAAATATTTAAAACACGTCTTACGTTATGAAGTCCCTGTCTGTTCTTAATGAACCCACTTTGATCATCACCCACAATGCCCGGAAGCACAGTCTCTAACCTTTTTGCCAAGATTTTACATATTATTTTGGTATCGGTGTTTATTAGGCTTATAGGTCTCATATTACCACACTTTGTGTTCGGTTTTCCTGGTTTTGGTAAAAGAATGATCAAAGCTTCTCTCATAGAAGTAGGAAGACATACACTATTATAACATTCTATATACATATCATGGAGTGGCCTAACCATTTTATCCCTGAAATATTTATATAGGTCAATGGGCAGGCCATCAGGTCCTGCTGTTTTACCACCTTTTAATGTATTTATAGCCCCCATGATTTCAGCTGCAGTAATCTCACTATCTAATTTAGTTTTTAGTTCCTCAGATATTCTAGGAATGTTGAGATTATCAAAAAATGCGGATTGGGTATCAGTCGTGGCCTTATATTCAGAACAATATAACTTTTCGTAGAAATTTCTAAACGCTTTATTAATTTCCATCGGATCTACAATCATATTTCCATTTTCATCCTCAGTATTAGTAATTGCTCTTTCTGATTCTTGTTGTTTTATACGCCAAGCAAGAAGTCTGCCTGGTTTTTCTCCCTGATTGTAAAATTGCTGCTTTAATCTTAATAAATTGGTCGCTGCTTTTTCATGTGATATTTCATTATATTGGGTTCTTAACACTAGTAATTCTTTTAAAACATTATCAGTATTTTGGCCTGCTTGTAAACTTGTTTCCTCAAGTAAGCAAATTTTTGTTTCAAGTGTTTTAATTTTCTCCTTTTTCTCTTTTGTCTTCCTATAGCTTATAATTTGTCCTCGTATAAAGGCCTTAAAGGCTTCCCATCTGATTATAGCTGATGTTTGGGTGGTGTTATGGTCAAAATAGTAATCAATTTGTTCCCCTAAGAACTCAAGAAATGTTTTGTCTTGCGTCCATTGCATTTGAAATCTCCATTTAGTACGATTATGAATAAAGTTTGGTTCAACATATGTCAAAGATACAAGAGCATGATCTGATATAAAAATACTACTGTATTGACAATTTCTGATACATGAAATTAGTTCAGCTGATATGAGAAAATAATCTATTCTTGAGTATCCTTTAGAAGTACTCGACCAGCATGAATATTCCCTTTTTATTGGGTTTTGAGCCCTCCATATATCCACCAGGTTGAGTTCTTTCATAAAATGTTGTAAAACCTTCCTAGACCTTACATGAGTGTTATCGATACCAGATGACCGGTCCTTACAGGGCTGCAAAACACAATTGAAATCACCTGCCAAAATGTGTTTTCCGGGGATTGTGGAGATTCTCAAAAATAAATCATTATAAAAATCTGCATTATCATCGTTAGGTCCATATACATTAACTAGATTAATCCGGGTTGATAGGATATTTCCCTGTACAATCAAAAATCTACCTTTGGGGTCTTTAGTTATTTTATCAATGCGCAAAGGAATAGACTGTATGATGTAGATGTATCATAGTTATAACTCCTTTGGAATTAGAATAGTAAGCTGCCGACAGTACCTGACCTGGCCAGCTACGCTTAACTTTGATTATCTCCTGATCTAGCATGTGTGTTTCCTGTAGGAACACAATTTTGGCTCTTAGCTGTTTTATTCTACCTATTACTTGTTTTATTTTAGTAAGTTTATGTAGGCCTCTACAATTCCAAGATACACATTCAATCAAAACGTCTGTCATTTGTGTCATGGTTCACAAAAAAAGAGGTAAATTACCTTAGTGCTAGAATAGCAATAAAAACCTATAAAGGGTACCATTTGGAATAAAACCCGAAAAGAAAAGGAAGAGAGCGACCCACCCAAAACCCAGGCCTGACTCACTAGAACATACAGGCTCCCCCAAACCCCTAAATAACTTCCCTCGATTATCGGGAATAGGTCCACACTATACCGAGGAACTATTCTCATGTAAACCAAAACTCAGCTCAATTGCTTGTCTATGTACAAAAACTAATCCAGATACTCAAGATTATCTATCAACTGAAACCAAAATGTGCGCCATGCTACATGCACGTATTTTTCAGCTCTCACTTAAGAAGCACCTAATTGCATTTTAAAAAGAAACCAGAAGAAAAAACAGAATAAAATATATCCTTAAACAGGGCTTATTAATACTTTATACTAGTAAGAGAACCAAGTCTGTAAGTAGTGCGATGTCAAGTTTCCAGCAGAATTAGGCCCTACATACCTCTTAGTTACCAGCAGCCACATCAAAAAAGATTATAAGTTCAATAAGAGTCCTCATCAAGATGCACTTAATTTAGTCATCCTCAGTCACTGGCTCCAGTTTCTTGATGTACTTGTTCACGTCCGCTGGTGTATTGAAGACGACAGTGCGTTCATCGTTGGTCAACAGGAGCCGTGCGGGGTATATTACCCGGTGTTTGTCCAGACCGAGTTCCCGCAGCCGTTTCCTCACGCCGTCGTAGCTCCTCTGTTGCTTATACACCTCCATTGGCAGGTCAGGAAGAAATCTTATTTTGTTGTTTTGGTACATCACCTCTTTCTGTATCCGCGCAGCTTTCAAGATATTTTCTCTGTCCTTGTAGTTTAAACACTTGATGATGATGGTTCTCGGATACGTGGTGGAACTTTGGCTCGCTGTTACCCGGTGCGCTCTCTCCAAAACCGGTGGCATTATCTTCAGAGTATCCGCTATCCACTTTTCCATAAAGGAGCAGGTGTCATTACCTTCTACTTTCTCGGGTATGCCCAGTACACGCAGGTTATTACGTCTACTCCTCCCTTCTAAATCTTCGACTTTGTTTGTGAGGTTTTTTTGTCTTGCTCTCAAGTTTTCCGATTTTTCTTTCAGGGTTTGTATCTCGTTTTCTGCCGTAGATATCTGCGTTTCGGCCTCCATGATACACCCACTACAGTCTTTAACGTCCGTTTGGAAAATTCTTATTTCCGTCAGTACACCGTCAATTTTTGTATTAAAGTCTTGTTTGAATGAGGTTATGGCAAGCATGAGGTCCTTTGTTGAAGGATTGTCCATATTTATAACTTGTTCGGCGTCTGCGGAAACAGTAGCGTGTGTCTGCTCCGGCGAGCATGGCTCCTCTTCAGCTAGCTCCTGGCCTGCATCCTCACAGCTCTCCATCGTTTTCTTCTCCTTAGCCACTTTTTTTGGCATGTCTGAAGTAGTTTACTCTTACGCTTACAGTTTTGTCACTTTAAATGAATCTCTGGAATATTCTGCAGGATTTATTGAAAAGCAACTGAGCACGAGGAAAACGCATCTGCTCACCGTGTCGCCATAACCGGAAGTCTTATTCCAGTTAATTTTATAGCTTGAGATTGAGCCAAATTCGTTGAAAATCCCGTAGCTGAAAGGCTCTGTGATACACTTTAGTGTTAGGGAGGGCCAAGCCTCCCGTGTTTGTGGTACGTTGCAGGGTATAATATTTTAGCCTATTTTGTTTATTATTCCAAATATACTGCCGAATTAAGGTATCAAGTTTCTTCCAGAAATGTATTGGTGGGGGTAGGGGGATCATTGTATTTAAGAAATTCACATGAGGAACTATGTTCATTTTAACAACAGCAATCCTGGACCGTAGTGATGCCGGCAGCGCAGACCAATTGGCCAAATCCCTTTGAACACTACTTAATATAGTTTCATAGTTGTCCTGGACAACTCGCTGTAGCGACGCGTGTGTGGTGATGCCCAAATATGTAATTTTGCTTTGGGTTGGTATTGTAACACTAATGGCTGATGTCACATGCCTGTTGTTCAATAAAAGAAGACTAGATTTATTCCAGTTAATTTTATTTATTTCAATTTGTTGAAGATCTTAAGAATTTTTGGGATAGAGTCCTCAAGATCAGAGATGTACAACAAAATATCATCTGCAAATAATGACATTGAGCTACTATTGGATTTAATCTGGACATTACAGATTTTATTTTGCCTTATGGCTTGGGCTAACGGTTCAAGAGAGATTGCAAACAGCATGGGGGAAAGCAGGCTTCCCTGTCGCGAGCCCCGCTCGATGGGAAATGGCTTAGAATGCATGCCATTGGTTGAGACTATGGCCGTGGGGTTTGCATTTAAAGTACGCACCATGTCAATGAATTTGGCCCCCAAACCAAGCCTCTCCATTACTTGCCACAAGTAATTCCACTCTAGGCGGTCGAAAGCCTTTTCCGCGTCCACTGATAAAACTGCTGCTTTTGTTGGGAGGTTTTTGGCTTCTTCTATTACATGCATTGTCTGCAGCATGACGCTTTGGTATAAAACCTGATTGGTCGGGGTGGACTAGCTTCTCGATAAAGCACTCTAGGCAGAGAGCCAAGACTTTGGAATAAAGTTTAATATCAGTCCCGATTAGGCTGATTGGCCTGAAATTGGAGCAATCCGTAAGATCTTTGCCCTTTTTGGGTAAAACTATTCTTTTTAATGAAAATAAAAAAAATAGCCCTCCTGTTGTTTCACATTTCTCATGTTTGAGTGCAAATGCTTTTTGGCAGTAAACTTGAACCTTGATGACCTTTTACTTATTGCCATGGGAATTACAGAACAAACAGCCCTAGTCAACTCCAGAGCTTTCGGGGATTCAACTTGAAGGAAAAACTCCATTTCCTTCTCCTCTGCCCGTCCCTCTTCCTCTTCAGCAGGTGAAGTGGTTGCTATGCAACAGCCAAGGTGCAGGGCAACAGGAAGTGCTGTATGTTAATTCCAGCCTGTCACAGTGCAGAGCTGTGACTGCATGCATCTAAGGTTCCTGATTAGTTCCTATTTTTGACCTTGGCACTAAATGGACTGATAAACTGTGAACCCTGCATACTCCTTTATCTCCCTCTCTGACTCTTGGGCTGATGGGTGGATACCCATCAGCCCAAGAGTTTAAAGCTTGATGGATATCAAGCTTTAAATTAAAGGATGTGCTGGGACATTTCTGCAAGGACAGCACATGTTCTTCTCTGCATCCAACACATAGTCAGTCTCAAATATGATCCGGTTTTTAGAAAGCTTATTGTCATTGTCAACATCTCCCCTCTTGTGGAATATCTCTGCCTGGGCGCCACCTCCTGGTGACTCCTAACAGGCTGGGACACCTAAAAATCAGCACGGATAGCAGGGACTTCCTAAGTTAAGAAAGTAGACAAAACTCTTTTCTTTCCTAGTCCTAGGTGTAGGCCAGTTAGGACTCATTGTTACCCTTGGGTGTTTCCTTCATCCAAACTTACTTGTGTCTGCAGGTCCCTTCCCTTCTTCCTGTTCTGTTGTTCAAACTGGGAAAGGAAAATAATCCAGCGCTGGCTCACGCTGTGCTGAACTGCCTGCCCAACCTCGGGACTCACAAGGTACTGAGACCCTTCACTCAAAGACAAAGCACTGCACGTCACACTTCTGTTGTGTATACCTCCATTATTTCAAATCATCCTCTCTGAGGCTTAATTCATATTGTGAATATAAAGAAATCTCTGTACGTGCAGAGGACTGAGAATATCCAGAGAGCTCATTTCAACAGACCTTAACCATTAGCACCCGCCGTGTGCTTTACTGTTGCAGCTCTGTGTCCCCATGGTGCTACAGACTCTCCACATGCTGGCCAGCGCCCCAAAGCTGAGAGCAGTGGCACTGCGTCTCATGACCGCTCTGTGGAAGAAACAGGTCTGGGATCATAAGAAATGCTCATCATCATATTTATACACCTAGGCCTTCTTTAATATTTCCCTGTATTTTATTCTTGCCCTCCTCTTCCTCCCAACTGACTTTGTTCCTTCCTGTAAGGACCGAGTGTACCCGGAGCTGCAGCGTCTGCTGGGCCAGCAGGACAGCAGGGTGGTGGTAGGGAGGGACTTCCAGTGGGAGCAGATCCTGGCCCGGGCAGCCTGCCTCAGGGACGTCTGCAGGGAGAGGTCAGAGCAACACACACACACACACACACACACACACACACACACACACACACACACACACACACACTGGACCTGAGAGAGGCATGGCATTAGGCTCTGATTGGCTGAATACAATGGGGACTGACATCTGTCTGATGCTTAGACTTTGGTCATTTAAATTACATTCATATTTTGTAAGTGAAAATGTCACAGCTCCAGGGCTTTTACATCACGTATCATAGAAGTGTGTGTGTGTGTGTGTGTGTGTGTGTGTGTGTGTGTGTGCGTGTGTGTGCGTGCGTGCGTGCGTGCGTGCGCGTGCATGTGTGTGCGCGCATGTCAGGCCGTACCAGCATGGAGGCGACATGTTGGCTGCCATTATACTCACTCTGAACCAGTGCACCAGACCAGACATGGCAACCCCTGCTGCTCTCGCCCTGCAAGGACTACAGGAGCTGTGCCGGGCAGAGGTATCTCACACACACACACACACACACACACACACACACACACACACACACACACACACACACACACACACACACACACACACGTAGCCAAGATTTCCTGCATGTACAGTAAGCATAGCCCCTGAGTTTTGCGAGGCTTGTTTTGCAGGTAGTGGACATCGTGTCAACGTGGAGAAGTCTAGGCCCCGAGCTGAGCTGTGACTCGCGTCCACTGATGGTCCGAGTCATCGCTGAACTTCTGGCTCTGGTTCCCCAGCTCACTGCCAAGTCAGAAGAATATGAGGTGTCTGATCTGATGATGTCACTGTTAGAACTTTGTTTAAGTGTTTTTGTGTCTTCCTATCTGTGTGGACGTCAGAAAGAAATATATAATTTGAAAATTGTAAGAAGTAATACCAAATAAGCTTCTGATCGAAGTCAGGATGTGGTTAGCCTAGCTTAGCATAGCTAGCCTGGATCTGTGTAAAGTTCAGAATTAACCCTACCAACAGCTCTAAAGATCACTGATTAATATGTTATCTGAATATTTACTCAAACAAAAATGTAAAAATCTCTGGTTTCCTGTAACAATGTCTGAGTGAACAGCAGCCGGGTGCAGTGACTGTGCAGCTTCCTGAAGTCTTGTTGTCACAGTGAAGTTGTCAGCTTTGGTACCATTGTGCCTGAACAGAGACCTAAACCTGTGCTTACCCACTGTGTATCAGATTACCCTCGGTTCAGCTAGTGGCCTGGTGGATACACCGTTGTTCATCAAGAAATATGTAGTTCCAGCACGCAACTCCCACAAACAAGACACAACATGTTAATCAGTAAGCTTTAGAGATTTGGGAAGTGTATTTTTGAACTTTAGACAGAGCCAGGCTACCTGTTCCCCCTACTTCCAGTCTTTATGCTAAGCTAGGCTAACCACGTCCTGACTCCAGCTCTGTATATGACACAGACATGAGACTGACGATATTGATCTTCTAAAGAAATAAGCATATTTCCCAAAATGTTGAACTAGAGCTGATTTATAATAGTATTATAGCACCTAGTTAGTTGAATTTTTTCCCTCTTTTTTTCCAGAAACTGACACAGGAGGTGGTCAGCTTTCTCTGGAATTATGCTGTGAGCAAGGTCTGTGTAATGTGTGTGTGTGTGTGTGTGTGTGTGTGTGAGACACGTGTAGTGGGTGCATGTGTGTGTGTGTGAGACACGTGTACTGTGTGTGTGTGTGTGTGTGTGTGTGTGTGTGTGTGAGTGGGGAGGAGTTTTGGGTACTGTACAATAACTGTACATTCTTACAGCTGCTCTAATTGGTATTTTTATATTACCAACAGATCAAATGTTGATGTGTAACATGAAATGAGTTGCTTGTAGTTACCAATTATTCAGCATTGCAGAGTCAATGTTTTTTTGTTTTGTTTGTTTGTTCTGCTCAAACCTTAGTCAGATAGTCATCTGTGTAAAAACAGCGTCTGCATCTCCTACAGTGTGCTTGTATTTCAAATGTTGAGTCATCTTTGTACAAAGCGTGAAAAAGAAGGTGTATGTGTGTTTGCTGTAACAGGATGTGGAGGTGGCCAGCTGTGGTTACAGGGCTTTGGCAGATTTTCCTGAAGCGGTCCACACCATAAATCTTCTTCCTGAGGCGGTAAGTGGGTCCTGTCTATAACTTGACATTCCACATTGAATACAATCAAACTGAATAAAATCCGAGGATGCAAATGCATATGTGGCATATAGGGCTGCACTATATGAGGAAAATATGCGATGTTGAATATGGCGATAACGATATTTTTTTGCGATAAATAAACTGATATTAAAATGTACTCAGTTCTGCCTTTCTGCTGCTTTCAGTATTCTTTTAAAATAAAAACAAATAAAAGGTAATAATTTCTAACATTCTTTTATTGAACACATTGAACATTGAATTAAACATAAAAGAAACCACTTAAAAAAGAATGACAGTTACATTTTAATTTGCAGTTTGAGCGTCTTTCGCGATATGTTGCAGCCTTTCGCGATATGTATATTGCGTTAGTTGATATTGCGATGACGGTAGAAAAAACAATATATTGTGCAGCCCTAGTGGCATATGATATGAAAACCTTCAATATCACAGTAAAATGTTTTTAACATGGTATCTGCAAAGAAAGAAGTTTTACAAAAAACTATCTAAGGGCAGGTCTTGAAAGGTATTACAATATATATTCTTTATCTAACTATTCAAATATAGTATTCAAAAATAGTCTTTTTTTCTACTCATGTCATGTTGGTCTTAACATATGTAAAGCTTGCATGTCCATATAACACAGTGAATTAGCTCGTGCTGTTTTGAGTTGTGGTTGCATCTTAGGGCCCTATTTTAAGCGCCTGGTGCAGGTGTATTTAGGGCGTGTACGAATCCACTCTTGCTAGTTTAACGACGAGATTAAAGGATCCATGCTCCAGACGCATGGTTCAAAAGGGTTGTACTTAGTGTCTTCATTAATCCATAGGTGTGTTTTGGGCGTAACATGCAAAAAAACAATCAGAGTGTTATCTCCCATTCCCTTTAAAAGCCAGGCGTGTTTGTTCCTTGGTGCATTGCTATTATGATGGAGGATTTGCTAAGCAGGAAGGAGAGATGTTCAGGAGAAGAAACTGATATGCTCATACGTGAAGTGAAAGCACGCAAGCAGATCATATCATAATACTATTTCACATTGTAATATGTTTATTTTTAATCTTCTACATGTTTTTGTGCTGCTGCCCTGTGTGTGTAACAAGTAGTGTGCGCACGCTGTGCACGAGCCTAGGCACATTTTACAAATCTGCTGTTAAAATAACAATGAAATGCTGCGTTATTGACTTTAGACCAGGTTTTTGTTGGTCAATGACACGATCACTTTCCGCTGCCTCAAGATAGCAATACACCAAGAATGCACCTGAACACACTTCCCTGTAAGACCAGCATGCCCATGGGTGCACAGATGGGCGCAGGTTAGAGTTGAGCCGGATACTTGGCTGAAACGAGTATCCGGTACGGATAAAGCACTTTTGCCGAGTACGAGTATTATACGAGTAATACGAGTCAATATCTGTGCTCGGATTGAATAAAAATCCTCATTGGATAGTTGACTGTGTCTGCGTTCTGTGATAGGCTAGTCGTCACAGCGCCCCTCCCCTACACACATACAGATGTATTGCGTTGTTGTGTCCCGCTCTGTTCGCTCACACACACACAGAACATCTCTCTCTCTCTCTCTCTCTCTCTCTCTCTCTCTCTCTCTCTCTCTCTCTCTCTCTCTCTCTCTCAGGTTCGCCGGTCTTTTCCGTTAACGTTTAGGGTTTTTTCAGCTTCAGGTTTGTTTTTTACTTCGGTTTGTAGTACTTATTAACCAGTAGAGTTCTGGTAAACGTGGGATTTGTTCAGACGTGGTGCTTGGTAGAATGTGACTCGCGTTGCGTCTCTGCCTGTCGGAGATTTTTTTTCTTTTTTAAACCGTCAGCTGGCTCTAAACAGATCTGAAAAACAGCGTCGGACTATTTGATCCGTAGAACACAGTCCCCCCCGCCCCCCTCTCTCTCTCTTTCTCTCTCTCTGTCTCTCTCTTACTCTCTCTCTCACACACACACACACACACACACACACACACACACACACACACACACACACACACACACATACCTAGTGTGGAAATAAAAAAAAAAAAAAAAAAATCACACTGATCATAAAAAAATTAAAAGTTAAAAAAAGAAAGTTATGTTGAGTATGAAAACTCTTGTTCATTACATTGTACTTCATAATTGCAACCGCATGTGTTGTATTCATTCGTCGGCCATTTTTAGTGGGAATGCTGTTCAACAGCATTCCATCTATTGTTATCCTGTTCTTTATTAGTGGGAATGCTGTTCAGCAGCATTCCAACTATTGTTATTCTGTTCTTTATTAGTGGGAATGCTGTTCAGCAGCATTCCAACTATTGTTATTCTGTTCTTTATTTTTCTTATTAGTGGGAATGCTGTTCAACAGCATTCCAACTATTGTTATTCCTGTCGGCCATTTTGTTTATTAGTGGGAATGCTATTCAGCAGCATTCCAACTATTGTTATTCTATTCTTTATTTAGTGGGAATGCTGTTCAGCAGCATTCCAACTATTGTTATTCTGTTCTTTATTAGTGGGAATGCTGTTCAGCAGCATTGCAACTATTGTTATTCTGTTCTTTATTAGTGGGAATGCTGTTCAGCAGCATTCCAACTATTGTTATCCTGTTCTTTATTTATTAGTGGGAATGCTGTTCAGCAGCATTCCAACTATTGTTATTCTGTTCTTTATTTAGTGGGAATGCTGTTCAGCAGCATTCCAACTATTGTTATCCTGTTCTTTATTTTTCTTATATCTTATTATTATTCTGTACGTTTTTTGGCTCTCTGTAACTTCTGCATACTTTCAGCTATTAAAACCATTCAACTTTTAAAATGTTCAGCTCTTTCAGCTAATGATGGGACTTCTTCAACTTTTTTTCTACTATTTATACTTTTTAAAATATTAAGCTTTTTATGACTTTTTTTTAACATTGAAGTCAATGAGAGCATGCTTCAAATCCTTCTTCTGCTCCCAAAATTTTCAGCTCCTTCATACTTTCACCTACAGACGCCAAACAAACTTTAAAATGTTCACTAAATATTCAGGTATTAGGCTATGGCTTTTCAGTTTGATATCTTTTACAGTTTTTGTGAAAAAGCTGTTTAAGTTTAGTGATCATTTCAGGATTTTTCTGCGTTTCTAATGAGTGTGTGTTGCCTCTGCCAGAGTGGATGATGTCATCGCTAGAGTGCAGCACCTTAAAAAAAATATCTTTGTCCCCTCTCTATAAATTGCTCTCACGCCCACAATATCTACTTGTCATACACAATTTGTACATCAAAACGTAGGTATTTTAGTTTCAGCCAATGTGCTCAGTTTTGCGATGTGCCTTATACTTTTGGCTCGATGAGCTTCCAAATGACAAGAGTTCCACATCTCCCTCCATTCACGGCCATGTTAAATGTCCTCCACATTTCCCAGCGAAACGCAGAGCGAACCACTTTTTAAAATCGCTGATATGCCCACATTTTTAAGGTTATCAACATAAATTTTACATGAATACGTTCACAAAGGCCTTGTGGTGGTCACGATTACATCATTTCACCGATAGCCCTTATCATTTTAGCAGTCTGAGGCTTTATTTGAGAGCTTGCTCTGTGTCTTTGAATAGCTCCAGTGGGGCACAGGTGACAGTTTCAGCAGGTGACACGGTCGTTAACCTGATTAAAGATCAAAGAGATCTCATCACAGACTTCAAAGGGTGTTTTCACTGGTCATACGTTACCATGACAACCCTTTCACAGACAGTTGAATTGAATACTACAGGCAGTAATATGAACATTAGTCTACATCTTTAGTGTTCCACTTCTGTCTGACTGTCTGTCTCTCTTTGTCTGTCTCTGTCTGTCTCTGTCTGTCTATGTCTGTCTCTCTGTCTGTCTCTGTCTGTCTGTCTGTCTGTCTCTGTCTCTCTATGTCTCTGTCTGTCTCTGTTTCTCCCTGTCTCTGTCTGTCTGTTTCTGTTTCTCCCTGTCTCTGTCTCTCTCTGTCTCTCTGTCTGTCTGTTTGTTTCTCTCTGTCTGTCTCTGTCTCTCTCTCTCTGTCTCTGTCTCTGTCTCTCTCTCTCTCTGTCTTTCTCTGTCTGTCTCTGTCTGTCTATGTCTCTCTGTCTCTGTCTCTCTGTCTCTCTGCCTCTGTCTCTCTCTCTGTCTTTCTCTGTCTGTCTCTGTCTCTCTGTCTTTCTCTGTCTCTGTCTCTGTTTCTTCCTGTCTCTGTCTGTCTGTTTCTGTTTCTCCCTGTCTCTGTCTCTCTCTGTCTGTCCGTGTCTCTCTGTTTGTTTCTCTCTGTCTTGGTCTGTCTGTCTCTGTCTGTTTGTCTGTTTCTGTTTCTTGTTTTTATTCCCTCTTCCGTACGTTTTTTGGCTCTCTGTAACTTCTGCATACGTTGAGCTATTAAAACCATTCATCCATCCATTTCACTTTTAAAATGTTCAGCTCTTTCAGCTAATGATGGGACTTCTTCAACTTTTTTTCTACTATTTATACTTTTTAAAATATTAAGCTTTTTAACACTTTTTTTAACATTGAAGTCAATGAGATCATGCTTCAAATCCTTCAAATTTTCTTCCGCTCCCAACATTTTCAGCCCCTCCATACTTTCACCTACAGTTCTAAATAAAGAACCTACGGTTCTCTCACACTGTCTCTCACTCATTAGCAGGTGTGGTGATTAATAATCAAAGACAGGCTTTATAAGTGCTAAAGGAACAGGATTTTTCTGCGTTTCTAATGAGTGTGTGTTGCCTCTGCCAGAGTGGATGATGTCATCGCTAGAGTGCAGCACCTTAAAAAAAATATTTGTCCCCTCTCTATAAATTGCTCTCACGCCCGCAATATCTACTTGTCATACACAATTTATACATCAAAACGTAGGTATTTTTGTCTAGTTTCAGCCACTGTGCTCACTTATGCAGTATGACTTATACTTTTGGCTCCGTGAGCTTCCAAATGACAAGAGTTCCACATCTTCTTCCATTCACTTCCATATTAAACGTCCTCCACATTTCCCAGCGAAACGCAGAGCGAACCACTTTTTTAAATCGCTGGTATGCCCACATTTTTAAGTTTATCAACATAAATTTTACATGAATACGTTCACAAAGGCCTTGTGGTGGTCACGATTACATCATTTCACCGACACCCCTTATCGTTTTAGCAGTCTGAGGCTTTATTTGAGAGCTTGCTCTGTGTCTTTGAATAGCTCCAGTGGGGCACAACAGGTGACAGTTTCAGCAGGTGACATGGTTAACCTGATTAAATACTTGCAGAAGAATTAGAATTGAATACTACAGGCAGTAATATGAACATTAGTCTACATCTTTAGTGTTTCACTTCTGTCTGACTGTCTCTGTCTGTCTGTTTCTGTCTGTCTGTTTCTCTCTGTTTGTTTCTCTTTGTCTCTGTCTGTCTGTCTTTGTCTGTCTGTCTGTCTGTCTGTCTCTCTCTCTCTCTGTCTGTCTGTCTGTTTCTCTCTGTCTCTGTCTGTTTCTCTCTGTCTGTCTCTGTCTCTCTGTCTGTCTGTTTGTTTCTCTCTGTCTGTTTCTCTCTGTCTCTGTCTGTCTTTGTCTCTCTGTCTGTCTGTCTGTCTGTCTGTCTCTCGCTCTCTGTCTGTCTCTCGCTCTCTGTCTCTGTCTCTGTCATCATTTTTGATTTGTGATTTTTTTTTTAAATCGCTGATATGCCCACATTTTTAAGTTTATCAACATAAATTTTACATGAATATGTTCACAAAGGTCGTGTGTCTCTAACAGTGAAGTCGTTATTTCGATAGCATGTACTGTTGTGGATTTATTAAGGCTTGTTTGAAGGGTTCTCTCACACTGTCTCTCACTCAGCATTAGCAGGTGTGGTGCAGTTTAACAGCAGGTGACACGGTCGTTAACAGATCAAAGGATGTTTATAAATACTCGTCACCATGACAACCCTTTCACAGACAGCATCAGCAGTCTTTCAGCCTTTTCAGACATTTCTGCATTTGTGAGTCATTATCAGTTAGAAAATATACTCAGACCTCACAATGTTCTACATCTTTTCCAATCCTTACAATGTCCCCTTTTTCAAAAAGTCTGTCTCTGAATAGCTGCAGCGTGCCACAGGTGACATGGAAAGAAAGGCTTTATTAAAGCTGAAGGAACCCCAGTCAGCTGTATAGGTGATAGTGTAGTGGATATAGTGTATTCCTTTGGTGTGGGAGACCCCGGGTTCGAATCCCAATGTGGTACATCTCTCAATGTGTCACTGACCAAGATGTTATTTCCCTTTCTCAACTATTCTCACTTCTTCAACTTATTCTTACGGATTTAAGCTATTCAACCAGTTTACCTTTAGCAATTCAGCTATTCATGTTTTATTTTGGCTCTCTCTTTTTCCTCTCCTCTCTTTCTCTCCTCTCTTCTCTCCTTCTCTCCTTCTCTCTGTCCTCTCTTTCCTTTTGTTCAGCCCCATTCTTTTCACCTAATATATTTCACATCTCATATCAGCTAAATTGACGCTTTTTCGCTCTATGCAGTGTATATGTCTGATAATAATACAAAGTATTTCTTCTTTCAGCCGTTTTAGGTAATTCATTTAAACTTTCATCTTTGACAGTATTACAGTTCAGCTTCAAGCTTTTCTAACAATGTATTTTAGCTCTTCACTTAGGTAATGCACTTTAGCTTCCAACTATCAATTTTCCTGATTTTTTTTAGCAGTGTAGTACATTTGAGCTTTAAGATTTTTCGTACTATTTGTTTCATATTTCTGCATTTGTGAGTGATTATCAGTTAGAAAATATAGTCAGACCTCACAATGTTCTACGTCTATTGTCATTATTCAACTTTTAAAGCCAACAGTTCAGTTTAGCATAAGCTTTTAACTTTTTAATGAAATTCATACGTATTAAAGCGATTTCCACTTTTTCAACTATTCTCACTACTTCAACTTCTTCTTATGGATTTAAGCTATTCAACCAGTTTAGCTTTAGCAATTAAGCTATTCAGCATTCCCACGCATTTTCTAGTTGTTCTTGTTCTGTATTAGTTTGTTATCGTGATCAAAACCATTGATCTGAAGCTCAATGCTGATGCTGTCATGTAAATAGTTTTCTAATCAGCAATAAATATAACAATTTCTGATCAACCCATATCAATTGCATGCTTAAAATAACATACCGGTTAAAGCCCCGCCCATTTCAAGACAAACCGACCCACTTCCGGGTTAAATCCCGCCCACTTCCGGGTTAGACCCCGCCCAGTCCGAGTACAGATACAGATACAGATAATTCATATGGTTAACAGATACAGATACAGATAATGCTGTACTCCAGGGGTGGCCAACCAGTTAGGTATAAAGAGCCACAAAAAAAAACACACCATAGCAAAAAGCCACACATGCACGTCCACACTACAACAGCAACAGTGTCTTCCAGATCTGATGACAGCCATAATACATAGCAGTTTTCATAGTTTTTTCTCACTTAGATTGACTCAGTGGGAAACCTGACAGTCTGTTATCCACAATCCTTTTCAGGTCTTGAACTCGGTTGTGGCCACTCGAAGCAACACTCATTTGTCACTAAAGGGGCTTTCAAACAATCGGATTCAGCAGTGAAAGGGTTAACGAGGAAGGTGATCTGTGGCCGCTGTTTTTCCTCAGATTGCAGAATCTGTCCTCAAAACTCTGCTGCATTATTTTCCATTTTAAAATAATTGGCAAATGTATTGGCAGATGCATTCAAATGTGGTTTTTTTTACTTATCTGAAATACTGTATGTTTCAGAAAAGTTAAAAACAACAATCAACCAATGACACAGCCCCCAGCCACACAGTAAGAGCCTCACAGGAGCAGGCAAAGAGCCGCATACGGCTCAAGAGCCACAGGTTCGCCACCCCTGCTGTACTCGCTCATCCCTAGCGCAGGTGCTTTTGCTATTTAAACGACGTGAGCGCTGGACGGGAAATTGACAACTGCGTCGGTCTTAAACTAGCAAAGACACTTGTGTTGGGCTTTGCGCTGCGCTGGGTGCAAGATAGGGCCCTTAGTGTTTAGCTTAGTTTTAGAGATGGCCCTGGTGGCTCAGGAGGTAGAGCGGGTGTTCAATCCCTGACCCCTGCAGGCAGCAGTCTACATGTGGAAGTGTCCTTGGGCAGGGTGAACCCAATTGAGAAATTGTGAATGTGCCTGAATGTTAAACTGGTGGCAATTTGGATTATGGCTGCTGCCACCAGTGTGTGACTGGTGTGAATGCTGCTAAGAGGCCTATAAGTATTACTGAGACTAGAAAGAACCTATAAATGCAGTCCGTTTACCATTTATTAATCGCCTGGCATTTCATCTAGCACAACCAGAAGAATATTTTATTTGTCCAATACTTTGGTCTGATTCTTCCTTCAAATGTTGGATATAGTGTAATTCCATGATGTGACCTTCTCAGCATTTGTTTAAACATTTATATTATAAAAATACAAAACCTCAGATTAAACTGAATTCACTTAAATGGAATTAAAATGAAAAACTATATTATTGGAAATATTGGAAGCAGTTTGTTAAGCTTTAGAACCACCGGGTTACACTTCAGTGATTTGTTTGTAGAATAGTTATGGTCATTTAGATTGGGGTTCATTTATAGATTATGTTTTGATCAGCTATTGATTTCTGGCCACTCTTAACCCCGAACCCTGTGTTATTGCAGGCTGTTTTGATGGTCTTGTTGTTGCTGTATGTGTTGGCTCTGTAGGCCCGACCAGCTGCAAAGCCCCCTGGGAATGACCAGGATGAACAAGGGAAGGAGGAGGAGGAAGAAGCGAAGGATCTCTCCATCCCAGCTTCATCTTATGTAAAGCTGATGGCTCTCACCCCTGTCTCTGTTCTACCAGGTACATTACACTCACAACTTCTTACTGGTGCTGTGCTGTTTCAGCTGGGCCAGACTAACACTATTGGCAGTGTTCCTGGTGGGAAGCCAGTGAGGGGTCATGTTGAAGGAGGGGTTGGATTTGGGACACACCTCTGCTACTGTTTATCATTATGGGTCTTACCTAGGGTTGGGTACCGAAACCTGGTGCTAAACAACCGGCATCTACCGGGCAGCAGTAACGTTAGACTTTATTGTCCCCAAGGTGACACTGTACGTTATGGAAACCACGCTTACAGAAAAACAGAAGTACAAACATAACAGAATGACATGCAGGAAAACAACACAAACCGATAACAGACAAAGTGGCACTGATGTGTATTACAGTGGGGAGAAAATTTGATACATTGCCGATTTTGCAGGTTTTCCAAATTACAAAGCATGTAGAGGTCTGTAATTTTTATCATAGGTACACTTCAACTGTGAGAGACGGAATCTAAAACAAAAATCCAGAAAATCACATTGTATGAGTTTTAAATAATTAATTTGCATTTTATTGCATGACATAAGTATTTGATCACCTACCAACCAGTAAGAATTCCAGCTCTCACAGAACTGTTAGTTTTTCTTTAAGAAGCCCTCCTGTTCTCCACTCATTACCTGTATTAACTGCACCTGTTTGAACTTGTTACCTCTATAAAAGACACCTGTCCACACACTCAAACAGACTCCAACCTCTCCACAATTGCCAAGACCAGAGAGCTGTGTAAGACATCAGGGATAAAATTGTAGACCTGCACAAGGCTGGGATGGGCTACAGGACAATAGGCAAGCAGCTTGGTGAGAAGGCAACAACTGTTGGCGCAATTATTAGAAAATGGAAGAAGTTCAAGATGACGGTCAATCTCCCTCGGTCTGGGGCTCCATGCAAGATCTCACCTCGTGGGGCATCAATGATCATGAGGAAGGTGAGGGATCACCCGAGAACTACACGGCAGGACCTGGTCAATGACCTGAAGAGAGCTGGGACCACAGTCCCAAAGAAAACCATTAGTAACACACTACGCCGTCATGGATTAAAATCCTGCAGCGCACGCAAGGTCCCCCTGCTCAAGCCAGCGCATGTCCAGGCCCGTCTGAAGTTTGCCAATGACCATCTGGATGATCCAGAGGAGGAATGGGAGAAGGTCCTGTGGTCTGATGAGACAAAAATAGAGCTTTTTGGTCTAAACTCCACTCGCCGTGTTTGGAGGAAGAAGAAGGATGAGTACAACCCCAAGAACACCATCCCAACCGTGAAGCATGGAGGTGGAAACATCATTCTTTGGGGATGCTTTTCTGCAAAGGGGACAGGACGACTGCACCGTATTGAGGGGAGGATGGATGGGGCCATGTATCGTGAGATCTTGGCCAACAATCTCCTTCCCTCAGTAAGAGCATTGAAGATGGCTGGGTCTTGCAGCATGACAGCGACCCGAAACACACAGCCAGGGAAACTAAGGAGTGGCTCTGTAAGAAGCATCTCAAGGTCCTGGAGTGTTCTAACCAGTCTCCAGACTTGAACCCAATAGAAAATCTTTGGAGGGAGCTGAAAGTCTGTATTGCCCAGCAACAGCCCCGAAACCTGAAGGATCTGGAGAAGGCCTGTATGGAGGAGTGGGCCAAAATCCCTGCTACAGTGTGTGCAAACCTGGTCAAGAACTACAGGAAACGTATGATCTCTGTAATTGCAAACAAAGGTTTCTGTACCAAATATTAAGTTCTGCTTTTCTGATGTATCAAATACTTATGTCATGCAATAAAATGCAAATGAATTACTTAAAAATCATACAATGTGATTTTCTGGATTTTTGTTTTAGATTCCATCACTCACAGTTGAAGAGTACCTATGATAAAAATGACAGACTTCTACATGCTTTGTAAGTGGGAAAACCTGCAAAATCGGCAGTGTATGAAATACTTGTTTTCCCCACTGGGTGTTTTGTTTCGGGCTGCTATGGCTGCAGACACCGGGCTTTTGCCATAGCAAGCTGTCTTAGCCTACCGTTAGCTAGTAGCTGGCTTAAACCAATTGAATTGCTGACAGCTAAACGGTCTAACATGTGTCTGTATTTTACTGGAAAAGATTCCAACAGTGGGACATCCAACAGTCTGCAGCTAAAGACACAGAGCAGACTAGCTGACCTTTGAGACACCGTGGACATTGGCGCTGTCCGAGTTGTCGGAGAACATCACTGCCGGGACATTCGAGAAACCCTCGAGAAACTCCAGTTGTTGTTGAAATAAGTTATTGTTATTAGCGTTTAAATAAATCATTGTTTTGACCATATAGCCTTAGCAATAAACAAGATAGTATTTAATGTTGCTGACTGTTGTTTTGTGCTCTATTGTTTTCTGTTCAGGCACTGTTTTAAAAGTATCGCCGAAACTCAACCCTAGTCTTACATTATAGTTCTGGGAAGTTGAATTGCAGCAGTTCAGTCTCACATATTTTTAGTACTCCTTATAAACCTATAAATGCAGTCCCTTTACCATTTATTAATCACCTGGCATATCATCTAACACAACCAGAAGAATATTTTATTTTTCCAATACTTTGGTCTGATTCTTCCTTCAAATGTTGGATATAGTGTAATTCCATGATGTGACCTCAGCATTTGTTTAAACATTTATATTATAAAAATACAAAACCTCAGATTAAACTGAATACACTTAAATGGAATTAAAATTAACTGTAAAACTAACTAAATAATAAGATAAATATTGGAAACAGTTTGTTAAGCTTTAGAACCAGACGTTACACTTCAGTGATCTGTTTGTAGTTATGGTCATTTAGATTGGAGTTCATATAGATTTTGTCTTCTCAGCCTTCGAGCTCTTCCTGACCTCACTGGTGAAGCAGGAGATGAGTCAGATGCCACGGGGGGTGTACTTCTCTGCCCTGAGGGGGGGGAACCTGCGTTCAGACCAGGGTAAAACAATGGCAGGGATTCCCTCATTCATGCTGAAAACCTACGAGAAAAACAAGCAGCCTGGGCTGAAGCCTGGACTAGCAGGTGAGCTAATCTATCCCCTACCTGTGTGAACCTTAAGATGTTCCATTGTTGTTTACCTGCTTTGTGGTCAAGTTCTATTGTACAGATGTGTATGTATTGTGTCCACCCTTAGCTACTGTGCACCTTACATATTTGACAAAGAAATGTAGCAGGGTTGTAACATTTATGCAAGATTTCAAGCCAGTCTCTACAAAGTGTGTGTGTGTGTGTGTGTGTGTGTGTGTGTGTGTGTGTGTGTGTGTGTGTGTGTCTGTGTCTGTGACTGTGTGTGTGTGGTGTGTCTGTGTGTCTGTGTTAGCTGGACTGCTGCTCTGTTATGAGCTACCTGTGCAGACGGACCGTGACGGCAGACCGATCGATCGTTTCCTCTTGAGCCGCAGCCGCAGCTACCAGCAGACCTTGGCAGCCCTCATTCATGAAGTATGTCTAAACATTTTCTTCCTCTACCTCTCGTGCTCCTCTTTGGTTTTAACGATTTCAAATGGTCCCAAAAAGTGCTTGTTGTTTTGGATGTGTAGGTGAACATCCAGCCGTCTGAATGGCACCGTGCTCTCCTCCTGCCCCAGGCCTGGCGAGGGTTCATGAGCCGAGCGTTCCACGCTGTCCTACAGGTTAGTGCTTCTGGCTACTGACAGATGGACGACTTGATTGATCAATACTACATGTGGTTCTAGAGGAAACTGTTAACAAGAGCAAGGAGAAAAGGTGGTTTCCATCTCAAAGGGGTTTTATCAGGACAGAGGTCATGACTAACAGATTAATAACACCTGTTTCCATAACTGAAAATTCACCAGAAATAAATATCATCATGACATGATCTTCTAAACAGACGGACTGCATTTGACAGGCCATAAAAGGCTTACACAGCATTTACAAGGATATCTATGAAAGTCTGTGGCTTCCAATATTAAAATAAAATTATTATTATTTAGTTTATGATTAAAATATTAAAAAATGAAGCCCAAGAAAACATGGACGGGTAAAACAAACAAGCCCACATAATCCCATATTGAGTTGGAAAATTCATTTTTGAATAGGATTTTGTCAAAATAACAAAAGGTCCACTTACTAGCTTTAACCCCAGCTCATGATCTATATCAGCAGATGGTTTGTTCAGTTGTCATGGAGATGACTTATTTGTTATTACACGACCTATGTATGGAACTATTACATGTTAACTAGGGATGCAGCGCTTAACCGATTTCACTATTAACCGCGCTTTAAAACCTCACAGTTAATTAATCGTAAAGGTTCCGCTACAACGAGTATTAACTGACTGCACGTTATGTTTAGCAGTGTGTGCAGTTCTTATTTAACCTCCTTGACAACGTAAACGTTCGCATTTGCGTACACACACGGCACATCAGATGCCGGTCTGAGCGAGCTGACGATAGTGTTAAGTTTGTACGAGTCAAAACTCTGCAACAGCTCACTGACGTTAACACTAAACGTTACTTACTTACTCTTCTTCATTTCCTGTGGGACATAAGGCTGCAGAGAGATCTATCCATCGCATTTATTCCTTGGTAACATTATTATTTTTAACCCTTGTGTTGACTTCGGGTCACATTGACCCATTTTCAATTTTTGTTTTATATCAGAAAATATGGGACGTAGAAATAAGCACTGAAAATGTGTAGAAGAAAAATTTAACAATTTAAAACGTTGGAAGAAGCAAAAACAAACGGTTGACGGGAAGACAACACAAGGGTTAGGGGTATAATCCAGGGTTGGAATTCAGCCAGGGACCTTTGTTGCATATTTTTAAGTCCACTTTGATGTTTCATTTTCCAGTTAAGGTTGCACATTTTCTGTTTTTGAAAGTAATAAAATCATCTTACATTGAATTTTACTATAATGTACTACAATGTACAATTTTCCTATAATGAATTTTACTGTAAAGTCTTTTGCTTGTAAAAATGGTATTTTTAAAAAGATTTTTGTCATACATCATGCACATATAATTTGGAAATGAATTTTTTTTTTTTTGGTAAAATCATTTCATTTTAGTATTGGCATAGATATGGCTATGTTATGATCTGACGGTCCAACAGGTCATTACAATTACTGGTGAAGTTTAATGGGCTCTGTATTACTCAGTAATGACACCAATTTTATTGCAACAACTTTTAATTACATCTGTTTTACATGGTTATTATTCCAATTTCTTCAGTGTACTTTCAATGTTTTGCCATCATATTGGCCTTCAAAAACCCTGTACCTGTCGAATCCCAAACTGTACGTTGTTGTTTGAGTCTGACCAAATGAATGGGATGTCCTGCATGGTCAAATGAAATGTGTGCTTTTCTTCGGTGTATGTCTTAAGGGTCGACGTGCTGATTTGGAGATGCAGCAGAAACAAGGCAAAGAAGAAGCACAGGAGCTGCAGTACAAACAACACTGTGCCTGGCTGTGGTGAGAATCGCACACACACACACACACACACACACGCAGAGTAAAGACAAACGTGCTGTAGCAGCCAGGTGAGATTCATTTTATACTAATTTATACTGTTTATTGATCCCCAGTGGGGAAATTACAATTTACACTATGTTTGTTAGAAATCACTACACACAGGCCTGAAATACACACACATGCTCAGGACCTATTCATGCACAAATGGAGAGATGTCAGAGTGACATTTTGTATTAGCAGAAGAAGGTCCTGCATTTTTATTTCATCCTTTCTTCCTCGTCTCTCTGTCAGGGCCAGAGATCAGCTGACAGACATCATCAAAGCTGCTGCAAAGTGAGTCCTGCTTCACACACCTTCAGTTTCACAGGACAACACTGGTGTTTCAACCTGATGTACTGAGTTGAATTCAGCTGTGATCCCTGGTCTTCTTAGTGTCCATAGTCCCTTTCCGAATGGAGGGATTTTTGCAGTTCCTAGAACATAATGTTCCTAGAACCCTTTTTTTCTCGTGTTCTGACTGGACCAATTTGGGGATTATTAAGTTCCTCTGACCGCAGTTCCTGTAACACTTTCAGCTCCTACTTCAGGGCAGGGTCTTTTTCCTTTTCCCTTTTCCACATAGGAACCCTTAGTGACCTAGCAACGTCTGAAACACAAACAGTACATATTCTTCACTGTCTGTTGCAATTCGCCTACGTATGCTAACTCATAAGACAAACATCACCCATTCAACCAGCTAATTGTTAATGCTAGTTAAACTTACCCGTCGTTTTGTTTGCCTGTTGTGCTCTGCTCTTCTATTTTCTTCCATCATATTAATCAGGATCATAGTACGCTGGAGCCTTCATCTTCTGTGTTTCTCTGTTAAGTACTCCAGCCTAGTCTTTAAACGCTGCCATTCGAACTCCGTTATGAGGATCCTGGCAAGGCACAACAGGAATATTCCGATGGCCTCCTCCATGCTGGTTTGTTGTTGTATGTGGCGCTAAAGTCAAGTGACGACGCTATAAAGACCGTTGCCGTGCTTGCGTCACTCCCTTACCCCTCCTACCAGTTCCTATGGCCACTTGGCAAAACCAGTTTTGGGGGAGAGTAGTTAGTAGAACTGTTTAGAAGTGGACTGTTCCTATAACTACGTTCCTGTAACTACTTGGTCGGAAAGAGGCTTATGCTAACAGCTGTGTCATCCCTGGACTTCTGAGTGTCTATGCTAACAGCTGTGTGTTGTTGTGCTGTTCAGGGACAGTCCTGTTGTCCAGGGGAACTCCATCCTGGCTCTGAGCAGCCTGGCTGCTGTCCTGGCTAAATATGAGAGCAACCTGCCTGCTGATAGCGACGGCAGCCTCAGGGTAACAATCTCAATATGTTATGTGTTATTCATCAGATACTTACTTACTCCATCACTGTGTGATACTATACAGTGTTTCTGTCATTGTAAAACTTAAAAACCTCACCTTTGGTTGCTCTTCATGAAAGTGGTCACTTTAGTTCGGGAATTTCTTAATTTATATTTATTTGATTTTAGAAATGTAAATTATTTTTTAGGCTTAAAATAATCTAAAACAGTGGTATTAATATTTATGAAGTGAATTATTACCAGACAAGTGTTGATAAATTTGGACCATATAGCGTATGAAAACCCATCATCAGCTGTATATGATTAATCTGATTCATGTTTTCATTCAAGTGTGGATATTTTAGATGAAATGTGCCCTAGCAGGCAGAAGATGTATCTATATGAAAACGTGGACTGTTTTCTAAATAATCAATAACTACATGAGATATTTACTTCCTGTCTATCAACAATAGTCCAAAACATAATATACATACAGTTGTGTTCAAAATAATAGCAGTCCAACATCACTAACCTCATGAATACATTTCTTTGGTAGAAGTGATATTTCTACATGGCAAATAATTTACTAGTAAGTGTTGTAGAGTCATAGAAAACCAACAGACCCAACAGTCATGACATGCATGCTGCTCATTCTGTGTCATTTAATCTGTAATTGAATGGGGCATGTTCAAAATAATAGCAGTGTTGTGTTCAATTAGTGAGGTGATTGATTCTGTGAAGAAACAGGTGTCAGTTATGGCCCATATTTAAGGAAGGAAGGAAGCAAATGTTGTGCATCCTAGTTATAGTGCATTTCACGCTGAAATACTCAGCAAAATGGGTTGTTCCAGACATTGCTCTGAGGAACAGTGGACTTTGATTAAAAAGTTGATTGGAGAGGGGAAAACATATAAAGAAGTGCAGAAAAGTATAGGCTGCTCAGCCAAAATGATTTCAAATGCCTTGAAATGGCATCCAAAGCCTGAACGACATGGGAAAAAACGGTCAACTACCATTCAGATGGATCGAAGAATAGCCAAAATGGCAAAGGCTCAACCAATGATCAGCTCCAGGAAAATCAAAGAAGACTTAAAGTTACCTGTGAGTACTGTTACGATCAGAAGAAGGCTATGTGAAGCAAAGCTATCAGCTAGAAGCCCCCGCAAAGTCCCATTTCTGAAAAAAGACATGTACTGAATAGGTTGAAAGGAGAAATGGCGCAACATTCTGTGGACTGATGAGAGCAAAATTGTTCATTTTGGGTCTAGGGGCCGCAGACAGTTTGTCCGACGACCCCCATGCACTGAATTCAAGCCACAGTACACTGTGAAGACAGTAAAGCATGGTGGTGCAAAAATCATGTTATGGGGATATTTCTCATACTGTGGTGTTGGGCCTATTTATCGCATACCAGGGATCATGGATCAGTTTCAATACATCAAAATACTTGTAGAGGTCATGTTGCCTTATGCTGAAGAGGAAATGCCTTTGAAATGGGTCTTTCAACAAGACAATGACCCAAAACACACCAGTAAGCGAGCAAAGTCTTGGTTCCAAGTGAACAAGATTGATGTTATGGAGTGGCCAGCCCAATCCCCAGACATCAATGCCATAGAAAACTTGTGGGGTGACATCAAAAATGCTGTTTCTGAGGCAAAACCCAGTAACGCAGAGGAATTGTGGAATGTAGTTCAATCTTCCTGGGCTGGAATACCTGTTCACAGGTGCCAGAAGTTGGTCGACTCCATGCAACACAGATGTGAAGCAGTTCTCAGAAATAATGGTTATGCAACTAAATATTAGTGCAGTGATTCAAAGTAAAGCAAACCCTTACGACATTTTTCAGTTCATACAGTAAATGTTTGAGTTTGTAAAGAAAAATGCAAATGCTGCTATTTTTTAACAGCCTAATATTCTTTTTTCTTCACTTTTTGTAAAGGTATAACACAAACTTGATCAATTTTGGTCACTGATTTGGAATTGAATGTGCAGTGTCCCCAATGCATTGATATTATGGAATTAAAAGATATTCTAAGGATTTTGAGCATTATTCACTTTTTTAAACACACTGCTATTATTCTGAACACAACTGTATATCTCTCAATAATCAAAGAGAGGCCATAGTATGTAACAGGTGTTATCCAGCCATTCACAGAACAACAGCAGAACAGCAGAGCTCTGTCCCCAAACAAAGCTGTGATTGAGTTGATGGTGGGACTAAGTGAGTGTAGGAAACTCCACAGTTCTTTAATATTCCTTCCTGACCTGTGCCTGCAGGCTGGCCCAGAGTTTGTGCCCACAGCCAGCTGGTTGGCCATGGTGCTCCACACCCTGCTCAGCATCAGCAGCAGCAGCTGCAAGGCCAGAGGACAAGTCTTCCCATGGTTCCTACATGTGAGTTTTTCTCTTGCTGTTTTTATGTCTTTGCATAGCTTCTATAAATATAAGCATTCAGTGCTTAATGTCCAGTAGGTTACAGCAGGTAGGCACTTGGTACATTTATGTTTTCAATCCAGTTTTCAATCTTACTCTTGAAATTGTCTTGAGGCTTGAGATAAAAAACCATTAAATCACTTTTTAAGTGATTTACAGTTAATGAAGGGATTTTGGTTGTTGCATCCAGACGAATCCTTTTGATTAAGTTTTCATTGCTACAGTCTGTAGATATAATCAAACTACTACTACAGCAGCTGGTTAACCAACAGGGAATACTGTTGTATTGTATCAGTCTATGCTTTATACATATATGTGCAAACTATTGGTTAAAGACAGACTTGAAGCTATCATTTCAGTTGCAGCTTAGAGCTGAGCAATATATCGATATTATATCCACATTGATATCTGAGACTAGATATCGTCTTAGATTTTGGATATCGTAATATGACAAGTGTTGTCTTTTTCTGGTTTTAAAGGCTGCGTTACAGTGAAGTGATGTCATTTTCTGAACTTACCAGACTGTTCTAGCTGTTCTATTATGTGCCTTTACCCACTTAGTCAATATATTCACATTACTGATGATTATTTATCTAAAATCTTATGGTGTAAATTTTTTGTGAAAGCACCAATAGTCAACCCTACAATATCACGGCAATATCGTCATCGAGGTATTTGGTCAAAAATATTGTGATATTTGATTTTCTCACATATCGCCAAACTGCATAATTTGCCTGGCTGACACACAGATGAGTGTGTGTACCTAATAAAGTGGCTGCTGAGAAAATGACATGTAATGATCCTTGAATTCCTGCAGGTGTCCTTGTTGGTCTGCTGTATCTATCTGTGCTGCACTGAGAATGTGTTAGGACCTGTAAACCCAGCACAGTACTGACTGATCATGTCTGGCTTCATGGAGCAATCCAACCCCCCTGACACCCTCCTCCTTCCCCCGCAGCGCTCCTACTCGGGGGAGAACACAGCGAGTGCTATCGCTCGCTCCTGTGCCAGCCTGGCACTGTCCCTGTTGGTCCCGGTGCTGGTGGTGTGGCAGCGGGACGGTCTGGCCCAGGTCCTGTCGGCGCTGCAGGCCAGCCTGCCAGGCTCCCCCACTGCCGACGACTCCCAGGCTGTCCAGTTCCACTCGGGCCTGGCGCTCGGCATGGTGCTGTCCAGTCTGCAGCAGCAGCGCCTGAGGTAGAGTCTGGAGCAGTGACCTAACACGTGCTAGGGGCCATCTCTGATTGGTGAGTTGACGGTCTGTCTGTCTCTCCCTGTTATCCAGTGATGTCTCTGTGGACGCTGATCTCCTCTCCAGCTCTCTGGACGCTCTGGAAAGTTGCTCCTTCAACCCCGACCTGGAATACAAGTCAGTGCTGAGTCCTCAGACATGATGTCATGTATTAAGCAGTAACAATATGCTGTATGCTTTGGAACAGTGGTTTCCAACTGGTGGTTTGTGTGCATGTGAGTCAACGTTGTCATAGAGAATTATTTTGAAGTTTAGTGAAATTTACGGCAGGGTACCCGATTCAATACTTTTTAGGCACTGGCCGAATTGCCTCTAAAGTATCGAGTATCAAAAAATCCCTCGTCATTCAATGTCAATACCTAAGGGGTAAATCTCATCATCGTCAGTGAGCCAATCAGCATGCAGCATGCTTCTACCTAGATCTAATAATGTCTGTGATTGGAACGTTACACGTCGTAGAGACACGCAGGAAAAACTACACAGAGGGGCTCATGTAGTCAGAGCTGGAAAGTAGGTACAAAGATTTGTCCCGTAATGTGTAATGTTGTAATTTCTTTTTGTTTTACAAAATTGGTATTGAAAAAAGTATCGTTTAGGAACCGTTAAATATAAGTCACGGTTGGTATCGGCACTGGTATTGAATATTTTTGAACGATACCCAGCCCTAGTGAAATTCTGGGGTTGCACTTTTATTGTGAAATAACATTTTCTACTGCATAATTAGTGAAGAAGCAACAAAGCAGCTTAGTACTATTAGTCATGGATGCCGTGTCCATTGGTGTTCCAGCATGACCCCCACCTGTTCTGCTGTGAGATTTAGTTTCCTGTTTCCTTCCTTGCTCCTCTGTGCTCTCCTGCAGTACTGGCTGTATGTTAGGCCTGGCTCTGGTGCTCGCAGCTCTCTGCAGTAGTGGACAGACGGATCAACATGTCCGCATCACCCAAACACTGGACAAACTTCTGTCCAACCTGCAGGACAGCAGTGGGCAGGGACGCATGCTGCAGGAGGTAAAACCGCTCAACACTACACTAGTTTTACTTGTTTGATTGATTTTTTAAATAATCCTTAAAATAACTAGTCAAATTTACAGTATACACAACAACATCATCATCATTTAGTGGTAGTATTTAGAGTAAAGCAGCACCTTTCTGTTTGGTCTGCTAACACTAAATGTAAGGCGTGATGTTGGTGTCTCTTAATGTTTCTACACCCTTTATGATGCATCTATAGTCAAAATCTGTTCTAAAGCATGCAGAAGTTGTGCTTACTCCACTGACACTGACCATAGCTTTAATAGACCCAGTGTAAGGATGTAGAGCGTACAGGCTGAGGGTAAAAACCCAGACCTCTATTAGAAAATGATTTGTTATATGGAATAGTATTTGAATGAGGATTGTTTGATTTGAATATGTCCACCTGTGCAGGTCTTGGCGTACTCTGTGGCATGTGTGGGTGTCTCAGCCTTCGGCGGAGGCCTTATAGATGCTGCCAAGGCTGAGGAGGTGATGAGCACTCTGCGCACCCTGACTGAGGAGAGCCAACAGGTCAGCAGCAGAAAGACTGTTTCAGGGGCGTTAGCTGTTTGATGCATGGTGATTCCACACCAGCCTCTCAGAAAATCTTCTCAGACTGTCTGAAAAAATTAGACCTTGTGGAGCTACAGTGATTTGAAAGATCTAAAAAAAATGCCATTTTTCCATCCATCCATCCATCCATCCATCCATCTGTTTTCGGTCACTTATCCGGGGCGGGTTGCAGTGGCAGCAGGTTAAGCAAACAAAGAAATCTAGACGTCCCTCTCTCCAGCAGTGTTTTCCAGCTCCTCCTCGGGGCTCCCGAGATGTTCCCAAGCCAGATGAGATATATAATCCCTCCAGCATGTTCTGGGTCTACCCTGCGGTCTCCTACCAGTTGGACTACATCAGATGCCCGAACCCAGTTAGCTGTCCGCTCTGGTCGTGTAGTAGCAGCTCCTTCCGGATGTCTGAGCTGCTCACTCTATCGCTTCGCCAACTTGTATCTGTGATCTCATTGTTTCGTTCACTCCCCAAAGCTCCTGGCTATCAATTAAATTCAATTCAATTTTATTTATAGTATCAAATCATAACAACGGTTATCTCAAGACACTTTACAGATAGAGTAGGTCTAGACCACACTCTATAACATACAAGGACCCAACAATTCTAGTAAATCCCCCAAGAGCAAGCATTTACCGTGACAGTGGAGAGGAAAAACTCCCTTTTAGGAAGAAACCTCGGACAGACCCAGGCTCTTGGTAGGCGGTGTCTGACAGTGCCAGTTGGGGGTGTGATGAATAGTGGCAATAACAGTCACAATAAAGATAATGGAACAGTGACTAGAAATAGTTCATGGCATAGCAGGGCACTGCAGGGCGTTACAGAACACTGGGACATGGATGCACACAAATGGAAAGAGAGAGGAGAAGCTCAGTGTGTCAAGGAAGTCCCTCGGCAGTCTAAAACTATAACAGCATAATTAAGAGAGACAGGGTAAGGAGAGGAGCCTGGTCGGGCCAGAACTCTCCCCAACCGGATAAGGCTTTACTGGCCTGCCTCCCTCTACTTTGATTATATTATTGATTATATGGTAGATGAATCTGACGACTATGACGAGAAGCAGGTGGGCCGGGCTAGGCGGACGCTGCAACTCCTCACTCCCTAACTATAAGCTTTATCGAAGAAGAGAGAGAGAGAGGAGTTTTAAGTTTACTCTTAAATGTGGTGACGGTGTCTGCCTCCCGAACCCAGACTGGGAGCTGGTTCCACAGGTGAGGAGCTGAAGGCTCTGGCTCCCATTCTACTTTTAGAGACTCTAGGAACCACAAGTAACTCTGCATTCTGGGAGCGCAGTGCTCTAGTGGGACAATAAGGTACTATGAGCTCTTCAAGATATGATGGTGCTTGACCATTTAGAGCTTTGTAGGTCAGAAGAAGGATTTTAAATTCAATCCTGGATTTTACAGGAAGCCAATGCAGAGATGCTAATACAGGAGAAATATGATCTCTTTTCTTAGTTCTTGTCATAACACGCGCTGCAGTATTCTAGATCACCTGGAGAGTCTTAAGGGTTTTATTTGAGCATCCTGATAATAAGGAATTACAGTAGTCCAGCCTGGAAGTAACAAATGCATGGACTAGTTTTTCAGCATCGTTTTGAGACAGGATGTTCCTAATTTTGGGAATGACTTGAAGGTGAAAAAAGGCTGTTCTTGAGGTTTGTTTTAAGTGGGTGTTAAAGGATGACACTGATCAAAAATAACTCCTAGATTTCTGACAGTAGTACTGGAGGCCAGGGCAATACCATCCAGAGTAGCTATATCTTTGGATAATGAGGTTCAGAGGTGTTTAGCACAATAAGCACAATATCTTCAGTTTTGTCTGAGTTTAACATCAGAAAATTGTAGGTTATCCATGATTTTATATCTTTGTTGCATGCTTGAAGTTTAGCTAACTGACTGGTTTCGTCTGGCTTGATTGATAGGTATAATTGGGTGTCATCTGCGTAACAATGAAAGTTAATTGAGTGTTTCCTAATAATATTGCCTAGAGGAAGCATATATAAGGTGAATAGAATTGGTCCAAGCACTGAGCCTTGTGGAACGCCATGGCTAACTTTAGCGTGCCTGGAGGAATCTTCATTAACATTAACAAATTGAGATCGATCAGAGAAATAGGACTTAAACCAGCTTAGTGTGATTCCTTTAATGCCAACTAAGTGTTCCAGTCTCTGTAACAGGATGGTATGGTCAATAGTGTTGAATGCAGCACTAAGATCAAGTAAGACAAGTACGGAGACAGGTCCTTTGTCTGAAGCAGTTAGAAGGTCGTTAGTAATTTTCACCAGTGCCATCTCTGTGCTACGATGCATTCTAAATCCTGACTGAAAGTCCTCAAATAAACTATTGCTATGTAGAAAGTCACATAACTGATTAGCGACTACCTTCATAAGGATCTTGGAGAGAAAGGGAAGGTTAGATATAGGTCTATAGTTGGCTAAGACCTCAGGATCGAGGCTGGGTTTTTTCAGAAGAGGTTTTATCACAGACTGCGGTACATAACCTGTTAATAAAGACATATTGATCATATCTAGTAATTAAGTTTTAACCACGGGTAACGCTTCTTTAAGTAGCCTTGTTGGGATGGGGTCTAAGAGACAGGTAGATGGCTTAGCTGAAGAGACCTTTAACATTAATTGTTGAAGGTCTATAGGATAAAAGCAGTCTAAGTATATGTCAGGTCTTGTCATTCTTTCTAACGGTCCTGCGTTTAAAGGTGAACCGTTAGAAGTTGAGGGCAAAAGGTGATCAATTGATCTAATTGTTATAATTTTATCATTAAAGAAGCTCATGAAGTCGTCACTACTCTGAGCTATAGGAATAGATGGCTTAATAGAGCTGTGACTCTCTGTCAGCCTGGTTACAGTGCTGAAAAGAAACCTTGGGTTGTTCTTATTTTCTTCTATTAGTGATGAGTAATAGTCTGATCTGGCATTTTTGAAGGCCTTCCTATATATTCACCTATCGGTGAGGGTTGGAATGTACAGTAGATGGACTGGTAAATGGAAAGCTCTGCTGTCCGACTCAACTCCTTCTTCATCACAACGGTCTGGTACAACACCCCAGTAACTGCTGCCGCTGCACCAATGCACCTGTCCACCTCACGCTCCATTCTACCCTCACTCGTACCCCGAAATACTTGAACTTCTTCACTTTGGGCAGCAACTCCGTCCCAACCCAGAGGAAGCAATCCACAGTTTTCCAGCAGAGAAGCATGGCCTCTCATCCTGAGCGCTTCACACTCAAATGCAAACCACCGTGCTGAAAGTCCCAGTCTGAAGCCAAAGAACCACATTGTCTGCAAAGAGCAGAGAAGCAGTTGTGAGAGTTGACTGTGTTAAAGCAGTTTTTCTCCTTATCTTGGCTACACTGCTCACTATTAAGCCAAGAAACTTGCAACTCATTGTACAAACTTAGAATTATTCAAGAAGCAATTAAAATGTGAGAAAATAATTATTGTGGCCAGAGTCCACTCATTCCACCAAACCAGGTGATCAAGAGTCTGTTGGGTGTGCTATAGAAAAAAAAAAAGATTTAGTATTTTGTAAGTAAATCCCTAAGTACTGTGTGTACTAAGCAGCATTCTAAGGCCTTCTCTGAAGTCTAACCTCTGTTTTATATGCTTCTATGTTGATGTTTAGACTCCAGGCTTCTCCCTGGCTCTGGGCTTGGTTGTTCAAGGCCTGTCTGTGTCCGGCCATGGCAAAGCAGAGGACATCCATCCTCGTCTGCTGGCTGCTTGGATAAAGATCTTATTGGCTGAGGTACTACGTTTCCCTATTTACAGCTGCATTAGATACTGTATTTCTACATCATGTACTAGCTTGTCAGTCTGAATCAGAGTTGGGTCATTAAAGGTGGAGTCTGTGATTCTCAACAGCCAAACAAACACACCTGTCCTGCCAGTGCTCCTACAGAAGGTTAGCATGCGTAAGATTTACCCTCCGTCTCGCTCCCACTGCCTTTCTCTCCATCCACCATGGCCTGTCCCTGTCCTGTGCAGGAGTTAGTTTCCCGTTTACAGAGCCAGCTGTGGATGAACACCAGCACACACACAGAACGAACAGCTAGCAGATTGTGAGGACATATTTGCTGAATTTGACAAGAAGTGTATAAGATTAGAATCGCTGACTCCACCTTTATTGAAAGCCCCCCAGACATATATTTTAACAACAGCCTGTGATGAGTAAATGAGTGCTCTGTACAGAAACAGCTAGACTCACAAACTAAAACCCCTTTTCTGTCTTATCGCTTTAAGACATCTGAAACCAGCCAGGTGTTTGAAGTTTACATTTCACTTGCACACAGAAAGAACCTGTTACTTATTAAATATATTTAATGACGTTCAAGCTTTAATTGTCATGATACCATCAACTGTAACGTGTCTGTTTCCAGACTGTTGAACGTTCAGTAGAGGAGTTGTCTTTGTGTTTCAGGGTTGTCCCACTATGCAGCGGCTGGCGGCCGTCAACGGCCTGGTAGCTCTAGTAGGATCTGAGAGTTACCTCATCCAGGTAATGAATCCACTCTGATCTGCTGGGATCAGTTTGACATGTTTTGTCTGTCAGGGTGACTGGGCTGGGTGAGGCAGGCAGTGCATAATGTGAGCGGTGAATCCTGACCTATGAACAAGCTACAGGGGCTGAGAGAATTTAGCAGAACTTTTTGCAACTTTGCCTATAGTTGATAGTGTACAGATATACAGGAAACATGGGGATAGAGATAGAGAGAGAGAGAGAGAGAGAGAGAAGACATGCAGCAAAGTGTGTGAGGATGTTTCAGTGATGTGCCTTCACCATTGGGCTACCAGGGGACATTTCTTACTCATTTATTCTAAATCATCATATGTTTGAGACAGCCTGGGAACATGAGTGGATTACAGAGACATAAACCGTGCTGCAAAAGGGTCTGCTGTTAATAAAAGGTGCCAATTCATTTAGTCAGCAATGGCTTGCCTATTTCAGTCTTTTGTCCTTTAAGGAATGATGTACTTTTTTAGCTGAGAATCAGGGCTATGAGGGTCACAAATTGATTCAAATGTCGAAATGTTTCTATTTCTTATATCTTTTGCTCTAATGAGGCCATGAATGTTTCCTGTAAGAGTCATTGAGTTTGTTGTCCTGTGCTACAGCAAAGCAGAGAGCTGGAGCTTTCCTCCCAGCAGCAGAGCCGGCTGAACGAGGTCATTCGAGCCATCACACAGGTATGGAGACACATTTTATTCTTTCTAATTTTTCATTGGTGAAAATGTGACCCTCTCAGTACTATTATTAATAAATACTACAAGATGTCTCAGGTAATGTCAGGTCCTTCATGTCTTCTTTGTCACCTGTAGTGATGTATTGTCACTGTTGCAGTGTTTGAAAATGACTGTACTGTTAATATCGCCACCTGTTTCCATTATTCACTAGGCAGGTTTCCATGACATATTCCTTCTTGCACTGAAGACACTGTATAATGTAATGCTGATTTACATTTGCAGAGCACATTTGAGGCTATTTAACTATATTTGTGTTGTTAGTTGTGATTACACTGAGCTGTCCTCTCCTCTGGCTGTATGTTGGCTTGTTTTGGCTCTCTTGTGCAGATCATATCATTCTCAGGAGCCATTGGTCTGCAGTCCAACAGTGCTTGTTTGGTTGGTCATCTGCATCTGGCCCATATGTCCACCAGTCACAGTCACACAGCAGGTAGGCCGGCAGCAGATGGAGGAAACACTCAGTCACAGGGAACCTCCATGTTATCTTGATTGACTGTAGTGATTATAGGAGCTGTTTGGTGTGACACGTCTCTCTCTCCGTGTCCTCCCGTCATCTTCTCAGTTCCTCAGGATTTCAGTTACCTCTCAGAGAAAAGTCTCATCAGATCCATCATTGACTTCCTCACAGAGGCAGGAAAAAAAGGTTTGTTGACACATCTAATAACGTTCCTTTCAGCAACATACCACAAATGTAAACATAGGATATGAAATATATTTATACAAACTGCCTGCATATGCTAGAATTTCACTTGCACTCTTACTTTTGGGACTGTCCTGTCTTTCCTGTGGACCCAGGTCCAGAGTTTGCCCATCCAGCTATGGTTAAGACTGCTCTTACTCCCCTGGCGTCAGTTGGAGCCAGTTTCCAGTACCCGCCCATCAACTGGAGCGCCGTGCTGTCTCCTCTGATGAGGCTCAGCTTCGGTAAGAGCTCTCACCTTTGTCTCTTTGTACCTTAGGGCTAGCAGAATCAACGCACCAAGCTTAGCATCTTTTTTCTCTAACAGGAGAGGATGTGCAGCATCAGTGTGTGGTGCTGGCAGCGTGTCAGGCTCAGTCTTCTCAGAGCGCCGGCCTCTTTCTGGGCTCCTGGCTCTCACCCCCCCTTGTGCACAGTCTCAGTGTAAGTTCCTCTTGAGAAGGGTTTGGTGTTGTTTTGAGTATTGAGCAAAATGTGTCCACAGCATGGGGTTTCAAAAAGTGTCAAATACCGACCGTAAGGATCAGCCCAGCACAGACAGGATTTTCAGGTGCAGGGTGCACAACAAGTAACATAAATGAAATATATTATAGATGCCAAAGATATGTTTGAGGTGATTCACTGTATCTCCATTACAAAGTTTGTCTCCCAGAGAACACTGATTGATTTCAGCTGTAAAATGTACCTTAAGTACATATTTGATCGCAATTCTTTTATCATAGTTGCAAACTTGCCATATTGACTGACAGCTACTGGACCCTTGTGCTCTGTCTAGATCCAAAGAGTTTTTTTATTTGGGGGCGAGGGTGGGGCGTGACACAGACACTGGTGACAGGTACAGATATTAGTCAGCACCAAAGGAATTGAGGTTTAATACCTAGCCCTGCTTGTAAAACAGTCTGATGACTTTGGAGAGTTTGTTTGTGCTCCAGTCCCAGACTCGGGCTCAGCTGTATGAGAGTCTGGGCCTGTGGATGAAGCATGTTGCTGAGGACAAGCTGCAGGTCCACATGGAGAGTCTGGGCCTGCAGCACTTCCAGGAGGAGCTCCGCCCCCAGCGTCTGTCCCTGTGCCGCTCCCTGCTGCAGGGCCTGGCTCAGGCCATGGCTCTCCCAAACCCCCCCAACAGCTGCTGGACCATCCTCTGCTCCAGCTCGGAGAAGATCTTCTCCCTGATGCCCAACCACATCCAGGTACAACGCTGAAATGACACACACATCCAGAAACTACTTACAGACATCACACTTCAATTCATTTCCATTATTCAACTGACATTTGAGCTAGTGTTACTCTATATCCATCAGCTGACGCTTCAACTATTTACAGTGGGCTCACTTCAACTCCCAGCACTTCAACTTTCAAAGATGACAGTTGAACTAATATTTTAACTCCTCACATTTTTTTTCTCTTACACTTCAAGTGATAACTGCCTGCTCCAGGCTCTACACAGTAAATGACGCATCATCTTTGCTCTTCAAATACTTACTTTTCTAATTTCTACAGTTTGTTTGCTTCAACTGACATTTCAGCTGCTGTCGCTGTTTACATACCAACTGACACTTTAAAGGAGAATTCCAGCCAATTTTTACCTGAATCTTGATCGCTATATATCTCCGAGTACTGTCGATAGGAAAAAAAATACGAGCAAAATTGGTGCTAGCAAACTGGAGTTGCTGCAGCTACGTCCAGAGCTCCCAGTTAGCTAAAATGCCAGTTGTCGGGGCAGCTTATAGAGTGCCTTTGTGCCTCTTAACAGACACAAATGCAAGTAAAATGTCTGTCCAACATAAACAGGGCCCTTACGTGACAACAAGATGCGTTTTCAACTCAGACAATGTGAAAAAAACGTTTAAATTCAAAGTTTGTACTGTCACCTACCGGCGTTGGTGAGTTAGCTGGGCTAACAGGCCTGACCGGCATCCTTGCTTCTCCTTTCTCTCCCGTCGCCGCCTTTGTCGCCTGCCGCTGCCGACAACAATCCACGGAGCACCGGTGGTCTGGCTGTGTCCTCCAGAGGACAGGTCATGCCTTCGCAACGAAAACTTGAAGTTTATTTCCCCTTCAAAAGGTTAAAAATCGGCCGGAATTCTCCTCTCGTCACGTTACTTACAATGCTCACACTTCACCTGCCTCTGGTACTTCCCCTTCAACTGACATTTCAACTATTTTTACCTCATACACTACAACTGACACTTCGCATCTTTTAGCTTCTACAGTTCATTTTCTTCTTTTCGATAGACAGTTCATGTACTTCAACTGACATTTCAGCTGCTGTCACTGTTTACGTACCAACTTACACTTCAGCTACTTACAGAGCTCACACTTCAACTATCTGGCACTTCAGCTTCTCCTGCTTTCATCTCCTACGCCTCGACTGCTACCGGCCTCTACACACTAACTGAAACTAATTCATATTTACTCTTCAACTCAGAGTTCAGACACCTATTTCTTGCCAACAAGACATTAACTGACTAATTACAGCTGCTTTTACTCTTCATTTGTCAATTTAACAATGTTGAGTGTTTACATACCAACTTGAGACTTAAACAACTGCTTTTAGCTCCTACACTTCCACACTTGTTTAAAAAAATAGTACTGTGTCAGCTGTAATTGTACCAGATGATTCACCAACTTATCCTCCTGTTTCTTCTGCTGATGATAAATTCATTTAATTTAGGATAATGAAGTCGATTTGTATGTGGGAATCGCCAAGTGTCTGTCAGAGATGTCGGATGCAGAGATTGAGCGAATCACACGAGTCACAGAGGTACAGTATGATGTGACAAAGAGCCAATAAGTACTAAGTGTTTAAAAAAAGCAAAGCATTTATGTCATATGCTACTGAGTGTATTTTGGCCCTTCTTTCTGGAGCAGTTTCTGTGGTTTGTTCCATGCTAGAGTTGCCACCTGCAGTGCTTTCTGACCGATTTCTGAGATTGATAGATTCTGTTGTAAACATAATCCTTACCAAAAAAACTTTGCTTTGACCTGTTTTGGAACATATTGTAATGATTATTCTTTCAGAGAAGATGGATATCAGTCTCATGTCTGTGTTAAGTACAAAGCTAGAGTCAGTACGTGGTTAGCCTAGCTTAGCATAACGACTGGAGGCAGGGGGAAACGGCTGGCGTGGCTATGTCCAAAGTTCAAAGATACAGCTTCCAAAGCTCACTGCTGCTAACACATTCTGCCTGCCACACTGTCTTTATTTATACCACCATTGGGGAGTGGCAAAGTCAAACAAAAAATTTAACTATACGTATAGTGGTTTATAAAACTCCAGATGAATAAATACGGCTGAGCAATGTGTAAATGAAAGTGTAGCAGAATATACTCTGTACTTAATGCTGTTCAGGTTCACATGGAGAAGACCTGCTTCGTCCTGGCTTACCTGACCTCCCAAGGCAGAGTTCCCCTGCTGGGCCTCAATGATGTCATCGCCGGGGTGCTCCGTGGTTGGCCGAGCCGCAGAGTTGGCTGGCTCCTCCTGCAGACTTTTTACCAGTGTCGCCTGGCCACCAATCCCAATACAGGTGAGGCCAGAAACAAGTCCATGTTTGGAGCTGAAGAGCTTCTCTTGCTGCATTCACATCATGTAGGAAAAGTGGCGACTCAAAGCTGAAAATCTTTAAAGTTGCAAATAAATACTATACGAAACAATATTATCGGTAAGTTTAAACAATGGCTTTTTGTGATGTGTGAAATTTCACTTGTGATGGTTATAATGTTTGATTCATCAGCAAGACAACACATAGTATGCCATAGTATTTTTCTCTGCATGCAATACATGTGTGTCATAGTTCCACAGTATGTTACTAATGTCCACCTCTGACATGGTTTGTTCTGTGCTATAGGCGTTTTGAAACGAATGGAGTGGCTCCTGGAGCTGATGGGACACATCCGAAATGTTGCATATGGTGCAACCCCGGTCACATGTGGAGACACCAAACCGGTATGTTTCTGAGCCAGGCTGCACACTGCCCAGCTGTCAGTGGGCTGTTGAGCATGTAGGGGAGAGGGTTGGAATACAGCTCCACTCCACTTACATAACAGGTTTTACATGTTGGAAATATTCAAAAGTAACTTAACATCAAATGGTCTGGTGAAAATTCAAATGGTGTCATCTTTTGTTAAAGGACAATTCATGCTTATTTTCATAGCTTTTATCACGTATGATAAATACTGGTAAGTGGGAACACTAGCAGTCAGACAATCAGACAGATTGTAAATGTTATTATCACATGAACCATGACCAGCTCTATGAAAATAAGTAATAATCAACATGAATTCATATCTAAAGTCCCACTTGTATGTCCATCTTTAGTGTTTGTGCAGGATTTATTTAAAATTCTGCTGAAGATCCCAGAGTTTCCAAATACACCAAGTACTCTATGTCAGGCTGAATTTGGGAGAATGGGGCATATTGAATATTAGCATTCTCCATATTAATACAGCATAGTGCAATATTGGTGGCTTCAATCCAAGGTATTGTTTTTAACAGAGGTAGACATGGCAGATCCAATAGTTTTAAACTTCAACAGAGTACCCGCCTTCAAAGGAAGTTAACACTTGTCAATGGAGAGTGGCCAGACTCTCTGTACAAATGAAATGTATGAGAGTCTGGTAGGATCAGGCTATGACGGAGCATCTCCAGAAGAAAAATATAACATTATAGTTCTCAAGTTGTGTTTCTAAATAGTACCAATAAATATTTGGACATTCCAGCCCCCCAGTATCACATGAAAGACACAGCAGAGATAAGCAGATTCGAGGACACTTCTTATTCCATATACATTTCCTGAAGAGTGCTGTGAGTTTCTTAAACATTCCTGTGGGTGGAGCGAGGGGGATATTTTAAAATAAATACATGAATTTAGGCAATATATTCATTTATATTTTTACCCTCCATATCATAGATAAGGGCATCCACCCTTCTATAGATTAATGTACTCAGTTAATTATTACTTCATAGTTTGTTGGTGCTATAGTTTCTAAATGAGGTGTTATTTTAATGCCCAAATATGTATAATAAGATGAGATCTTGAAAGTAAACAAGCATTGGTCCGTATATTGTCTTTTATTTCCGTTAAGCAGCATTAGTGATGATTTTGAATCATTTACTTGTTTATCCGGAGATAGAACAGGCCAGTTAGATCTAACAGTGTTGGTATGGATGTGTTTAATTGTCCTTGGGGGCAACCTCTTGTAATATTGAAGGTAGGGTTGCACGATATTAACAAAATGTGATATTGCGATATCGATTATGAATATTACGATATCTATATTAACTTCAATATTTTGAAATGTGTGAAATTACAAAAGTTATGGGAAAACACATCAAAATAGATTCATAACATATAAAACAAGTTTTCTTACAACACAAGGTTTATTTCAACAACATGAATAAATAAATAATGACCATGTCTACAGAACAGGACATATTTTACTGGTTGTACAGTATAAAATATATAAATAAAGAGAACAGGACATGTTTTACTGGTTGTACAGTATAAAATATATAAATAAAGAGAAAAGGACTTCTCTGATTCGTTCCTATTTCTTCACTTACACTGTCACTCTGTCGAAATATGCACACACGTGGTACGCTACATAGGGTTTGTCACGTAGTGGACCTACCTGGCCAATGAGACATGATCATTATAGCGTTTCAAGCGGGCTCTAAATCGAAACCAACTAACAAACACAGCCAACGGACGGGACGCAGCGCTCCACAAAATAAACAAAATATTGCATACTTATCGTGACACTTTCGATATAATATTGCGCAACGTGATATCACGATAACGATATTGAGTCGATATATCATGCACCCCTAATTGAAGGGCTCAGACACCACTTCATTGTCAGAACCTCAGCTATAGGGTTGAGATGTAATACTTTGATCCAATTAAGGAAAGTATTTCCAAAACCAAATGTAGCTATAACGTCAAAGTTAAAGTCCACTCAAACCTATCGAAGGCCTCTGCATCGAGCGAGAGGAGAGCCGTGTCTTCTTCTTCTTTTTGGTGGTACAGTACATTGAGAATGCCCTAATGTTACTCTTTTACTCACAGATTTGTTTTCTCTGGTGCCGAAATGTTTCGCAGTGTAAAAAAACAAAATACTTGTTTAATTTTGAGTTAGAATGCGTTGTAACTCGCGTTACTGTGATTGTAACGGGTATAATATTACCCAAATTGTATTAGTAATGCGTTATATTACTGCATTACAGCAAAAAGCAATACATTACTGGAATTAGTTAATCCCAACACTGCTCAGGAGAATCATTATTTTAGAGCTACAGTAGTAGACTTGCAATATTATAGTATATATATAATATTTAGCACTGTATAGAAATAGTAATAATTTTATATAAAGATATTTTGGTTGCTAAATTGAATTAGGTTGCTTAATAATCTGTCATAATGTTGTTTTAGGCTCCCAAAATTTGTTTTTGTTTTCTGAAACTCTATTTAAGTAACTCTTTGACCACCCTGGAGACTTTTTGCTCTGTGTTTCTGCTACAAATGTCTGAGTGTGCAGTAGGTCCTGGGAAATTCTTCAAACCTGGTCAAACTCTACACATAGTATTTTATATCCTGACTTGTTAAGCTCAACATAGATTTCCTTTCTTTTTCTGCAGGCCACAGACTTCCTGTTTCAGGTTTTTGCTGCTGCTGTAGTTTCCTGGGGTGACCACTTCATGCCCCGCCTCCTTGGCATTAGGGCCCAGTGGTTCCCATGGCAACCCGACTCCAAGCCCCAGACTCTGCATCACAGTCTGTATGGTGAAGAGTCATTGACTGACCATGCCCTGCCTCAGTGCATGCTGGGAATGTCCCACAGCCTGGCTCAGCTGCTGGACAAAGAGCCTTGGAGCAGCCAGGCACACAAGGTGGGTGGGTCTCATTCAAATACACTGAAGGTATGGCTCAACAAGATGATGACACTGTGTGTGTGTGTGTGTGTGTGTGTGTGTGTGTGTGTGTGTGTGTGTCTCAGTTCATAGACTGGCTCTTCAGCATCACAGAGGGTCCTGAACAGAATCTGTCAGCCGCAACCATCAGCACAGCCAAAGGTAAAACACGGCAACACAGTATTAAAATGTGAAGCGCTGCTGAAATGTTGAGCCACAGAAACAGTAATGTTGATGATACAAGACACTCTGGGGCCCCCCCTCAGACAAAATCTACTGTTGATTCAATGACACAGTATGAACCTGAATGTAATGAACACTTTCAAGTGTTTGAAAGAAGAGTCAACAGGGAGGAAACACTGATGCTGATTTTTATGGAATTGCAACATAATAAGAAACACAAAAACATCAGTATTGGCAGTAGCTAGCAGAAACCTGTGCAGGCGGACTCTAAAACACACAGGCTGTCTTTGCATTCACATCCCTGGTACAGTGCCACACTTACAGCAGAAAATACAGCCTGCTAGAAAAACGGTTATGGTATCTGTTGCTAATGTCCCCCTTCATGACCGCTGTGTAGGACTCACCTGTTTGAATCATACTCAGGCTGAGAGTTCTGCATATGTAAGGGCGTTCTACTGTGAGTGACAGGTGGCTGCCGTCCCAGGAGGTAAACACAGACTGTGGGCTTAATTAGTGGGCATTAGTAACAGTTCAGGACAAGGAAAGGGGTACTGCATGGAAGACGGCGAGATGCTTCCAAATCCAAACCCCACAAAATGATATAAAATCCAGATGAAGTTCTGTGAGAAGTTGATGAGGCAAAAGCTACTTAAAGCTACATTGTGTAAGAATTTCTCCCATCTAGCGGTGAAATTGTATATTACAACCAACTGAATATTACTTTCTAGCCCCTCCCATTCCGATCGCGTTTTAACTCCTACGGTGGCCGAACCCGAAATTAGCTCTTAGTATCTCCATCGTTTACACGCAGCTGTTCTAGCCACTCCAATATTAACTTTGGTCTTGTTGCTTTGCCTGTCGCGTTGTCGTTTTAATTCTTTTTCACTTCCCTGGCGAGTAATCTCCCCCTGGCATTCGTCACAGTGGTGCCTAGCCTTAACCCTTACCCTAACCTTAGGGTTAGGGTAAGGGTTAGAATTAAGGGTTAAGGGTTAGAATTAGGTTATGGTTAGCCATAACCTAATTCTAACCCTACAACCAAGTCTTAACCCTCAAACAGCCCTTTAAAGTTGTGGGGTCCAGCATTTTGGCCCCACAAAGCTGTCCGGACCCCACAAGTATACTGTATTCCCAGTTTTTGGACTCCACAAATATAGTTAAACACACACACACACACACAGCTTGCTTTATAGTTGGATACATTAACAAGAGCAAACAACATTCTTGGCAGAAATTAAACCTCCTTGTTTGATTATAAAGTGGATTTGTTCCGAGTGGTTTATGTAATGGTGTTGTTTCAGCGGCCCTGTTGGCCCTCAAGTCCTCCGCTGAGTTCAAGAAGAAAGCTGTGTGGACCCGAGCATACGGATGGTAGCCCAGAGGAGCCATGACAGACTGTTGCCATGTCAACACAACCAGGTTCTTCACAAAAACACGGCTGGAGCTTAAACACCCTAAGACGGCATCTGTCCAGCCTCTGCCTGCTGGATGCAGAGATATCTCTGAACATATGAGACTCACTGCAGCAACATGGAAAACCTGTACGTTTAGGATGTTAAACAGAAACGGCAGTGCCTGCTCTACTTCAATCACATATGAAGACGTCATGAGGAATGTGCTCTGTCAAAACAATATATGACCATTAAAAGTTCATCAAATACAGGAAATAATTAAGGATGTGGAATTAGATTTTTTGGCTCTTGAGTTCAATATCTTCTATTAAATATAGATTGTAATGGTCACACATCTATATAACATCAAACTCACTGAATTTAAAAAGTAACAGTCCCTGTTGTCTTTTAAAAAAAAAAAAAAACTTAAACCATCCAAACATTCAGTCTGAAGGTGTCATTTCTTTTTCATCTTCTTGTTCCATTTCTCCAGGTGGTGCTGTCTCTCCTTCAGCAGTTGCCAGACTGTTACAGAGGCCCCTAAAAAGACAACACTACTGTTAGAAAGTCAGAAAGAAGCAAAACAGTGTGTGCACTGTTGGTTGTCTATAGTCATTTTGTATTCATGGCACAAATGCACAAAACAGCTGCAACCATGGCCATTACAGAATACTCCTGAATGTCCTTGGTTAGTCTGTAGAGGCAAACTTTTCCTGCTACAGATTTCCCACTGTGGTAAGAAAGAACAGGGGAGACACTTTGTTTCTCTCACTATGACTCTAGAGCAGGGGTGGCGAACCTGTGGCTCTTGAACCGTATGCGGCTCTTTGCCTGCTCCTTTGAGGCTCTTACTGTGTGGCTGGGGGCTGTGTTATTGGTGGATTTATTTTTATTTATTTTTTTAACTTTTTGAAACATTTCAGATAAGTACAAAAAAAATGGAATGCACTTGCCAATACATTTGCCAATTATTTTAAAATAAAAAATAATGCAGCAGAGTTTTGAGGACAAATTCTGCAACCCGAGGGAAAAAAAGCTGCCACAGATCACCTTTCTCATTAACCCTTTCACTGCTGAATGATTGTTTGAAAGCCCCTCTAGTGACAAACGAGTGAAAGAGTCGCTTCGAGTGGCACAACCGAGTTCTAGCAAGACCTGAAAAGGATTGTGGACAACAAAGACTGTCAGATTTCCCACTGAGTCAATCTAAGTAAGAAAAAAAAAACTATGAAAACTGCTATGTATTATGATCATCAGATCTGGAAGGCACTGTTGCTGTTGTAGTGTGGACGTGCATGTGTTGTGTGGCTTTTTGCTATGGTGCAGGTTTTTTTGTGGCTCTTTATGCTGAACTGGTTGGCCACCCCTGCTCTAGAGTCACTACTCACTCTGAAGATAATCACCATCACTCTCTCACTCACTCAACCACGCACGCGCGCACACACACACACACACACACACACACACACACACACATACATACGCACACATATGCCGGCCCTGCTATTCTCTTAAAGAGATCTGCGTGGAGCCTCCACAGGACCATATATCCGCCTTAAAGCTGCACCTAACTGTTTACCAAGAGATAGTTCTCCCCCTAAAACCTCACATAATCTGTAATTTTTACATCAGTTATTCAAGTACTGTGATATGATATGATAAAGGTTTTGGAAAAAAAGAATGGGTGGGTTAATATTTTCCTTTGTTTAGAATCAAGTAGAGCTCCTCTTTCATTTTTAAAACAATACATATGATAGCACTGCGTTGGAAAAACAGCCCCATCATTTATCTCAACGGGGCCGCAGACGTTTTTTTTGCAGAAACCTACAGGGTCACTGGGCAAAAATCATTCATGGTAGATTACCTTTTTTCCTACAGTTTATCTGGCAATCATTGTGACAGAAGTTAGAATAACTGCCACAGTGAAAACATCTAGAACTATAAAATCTTTCCGCATAGTATTATAAACCACAGTAGAGTGTTTTGGTGTTGGGTTAGGCTTCAAACTCTTGGGTCTAAAATGCTACATCCCTGGACATATTTTAAAAAATCCTGAAACACCACCTGTTCACCACAGCCTACAACCTCCTTTAGTATAGCCACTGTAATTCTGTAAAGTGTCCTTGGGTTTCATGAAAGGCGCTATATAAATAAAAGTTATTATTATTGTTATTATTATCAACGCTGACTAACTCATCTTACCCAGAGCCAGAACAGGCAGGTAGAGCATTAGGATGACGGGAAGGTAAACGTGTGCTGGCACTGTTGAATTCAAAGGGGATGAGTTTGGTGCTGTTGGCTCAACATAAGGCAGGGCCTGGTATATGGTGACACCTGAGGAAGAAACGGAACACATACATAGAAGATGCTCAACTGTTCCTGTACAGTTTTAAACACAGTATGTTACTTTTAGCTATTTATTTCTACCATTTAGTCATTACCTTTAGCTAGATATTTCTACCAGTGCGTGTGCGTGCGTGCGTGCGTGCGTGCGTGCGTGCGTGTGTGTGTGTGTGTGTGTGTGTGTGTGTGTGTGTGTGTGTGTGTGTGTGTGTGTGTGTGTGTGTGTGTGTGTGTGTGTGTGTGTGTGTGTGTGTGTGTCTGCGTCTGCGTATGCATGCGTGCGTGCGTGCGTTTCCTCCAGAAAATGACGGAGGAGATGGTCAGCTTTCTCTGGAATTATGCTTTGAGCAAGGTCGGTCTGTGTGTGTGCGTGTGTGTGTGTGTGTGTGTGTGTAAGTGTGTGTAAGTGTGTAATGTACTTTTCTCACACACTTCCTGACATTTTATTATCGGCTCGGCTTTGCCAACTCGTTTCCTGTATGCTGGCACTACTTCCCTCATACAGCAGTTTGAGTGTGTGACACAAGCAGCTCATACTGTTCAGCGTGTGTCAGGTCAGCGACAGTATAACTGCCTGTTGATCCGTAATGTAGCAAGATGCCATTTCGTATGTTTCTGTAAAACTGCCAGTCTCACAACTTGATATTAAAACTGATAAATGATTTAGTCACCTTCAGTGGCCACTGACAGGATGTATAAGGGGATCCAGAGTGTGTAGCGAGTCCACAGCATGGTGGTGGAGGGGGTATCCAAAACACACAGCAGCTCATGTGGGTACCTGTCACCAAACAGTACACAGCAGAATGTAAAGCCATTATGGCACTGACAGGTGACTGGATCAGAAACAGATTAGACTATCCAGGTGTACTTCAACTGGGAAATTAGTCTAAAGCCATTCCAAGAGGCATGGCTGGACTACCAACGTAGCTAAATGGGCGATAAAAACCTCAAACACTCGGCTTTCATTAATTGGATCAATTGTAAATTTGGTTGGTTGTTGCATTGCAAGGGAGGATATCAGGTGTGATGTCGATAAAATGTTGTGGTCAGACAGAGAGGAGTTTGGATGACCCTTGAGGTTGATACATGTGCATTTTTTTCTTGCACATCTTGTACAACAGTTCCTGATATGGATGGTTGGTGTGTACACACAATGAGAAAGTATAGTGTGTGCCATGGCTGACATCAATACTATTCAGCTGCCTAAATATACAATGTTAGCAACTGGACAATATTACAGAGTGGGTAACTATCACACTTTCAGAGTAGGCCTACACTGTCATTTGACAAGATGTCTTTGCATTTTGACTGTCTTGGTCTAAGCAATGATAAATGAATCTTCTTCTTCTTGATGACAATGATTTATTCATTGATAGATTTATTTACATTTGAAACAGGAGTTAATTCTTTTGATTGAGTAATTAACCTTTTGCAGGTCACATAGAGTGATGTGCTGAATGTACCACGTGGTGTGAGGATTGTACTTTGAGTTTTTTAAATTGTAAGTTTGTTTCAGTAAATGTGCCAAAGCGATTGAGGAAAAAACTGTACGACCTTACTTACTGTTTATGTTGGGGATATTCCAAAATAATTGTGTGTGGGTGGGGTCGATAGAGACTCAATAGGTTAGTCCAGCTGTGCCTAGAGGCTACATATGGATGATTTTGGTGGCACAATAAAATACTAATATAATCCTGTGGGTGGCATGAATATTCACAGAAAACATCACTGAGAACTACCTACAGGTAATTATCCAGATATCTTGCTTTGGACCAAACTATTTGACAGACCCCCCAACTGACTTTCATCATTATCCTAAGGCACCATTGGCAGTGGGGCAAAAACATGTAAAGAATATTTGTGAAGTAAAACATCTGACAGAATGCTGCTGGTGCCCTTGCATTTGAGTAAGACCTGAAATGTACCACAAAAACACAAAAAGGATGGACAAAGTCAAGAGACAAGCCGTACCGTAGGAGGTCCAGAATGTTCCACAAGAAGAACTGTGCACACACCACTGGTTTACTCTGGATCTCCTCCAGCATGATGACCATGGTCAGCAGGAGGTTCTTCTCCATAACCTGAAAAACATATAGCATGCACAATCCACCAACCGCTGCAAATGGATAAGAACTCAGCATTTTATAGCATGCACATGATTATTAAGTAGTGTGATACACACTTGGACGAAGCGAGGCAGGAGTCTGGCTTTCTCAATCCCATCTGCGATATGGAAAAGCTCCAGGATGGAGAGCAGCTGGCACAGACTCATCACAAAGCCAACAGAGTAAAATGTGTCTGCTAAGGCATCTGCAAAGTCAAAAATCCAATTTAACATAGTAACATATGCCATTTGGTGGAGGTTTAGCTTATTCCTGCTCTCTTGAGTTAAAACCAATTATTATTTAAAGAGCTGCTCTTTCAGAATGACCTCAGAAAGCTTAAAATGCAGATCCATATTGCACATTATTGCATCTTTTCTTTTTTTTAATAAACCTTACCTTGACCAAATGTGAGAAACCTGGCCATAGTATTAGCCAGTATCCATGTGTGTCCACAGAACTGGAACAGATTATACGAGAAAATGTAGGTGAGCCTGAAGCTGAGCCTGTAAGAGAAGAAATTGGCATTTGATATTGGCCTTTCACACTGTAGACATCTTACCTTACACAGGTCTAACCAGTTATTATCCCTGGCTTCCTGGCACAGCTAACTGGCACACTTACAGTGAATGGAGCAGAGCCAGCGTTCATGTTATTAGTGACACCTCTGCTGTTCCTATGACAGATCTAAATGTTTACTGTAGAACTGCACTTTGATAGTAATATTCTCATCAATCACATACGCGGAGTTTGCGGGGGGGCAGGGGGAGCACTGCCCCCCTGGCGGCTGAAGCGGGTAATTGCATTGTTTCATGGCATGACCAGATATTTTATAAATATTTTAAATAACACAAAACAACTAAATTGTGGTAGGTAATACATCTGATTTCATATAGGCTAGGCCTACTGCTTTAGTAAAAAATAATAAATTTTTTCAGGGCTCTGGCTCTCACCTGAGACCTGTCAACACATATGCAGGACGCAAAAAACTAAAATTACTGTTGCACTAGTCTGGACATCTTACCGTGCCAACGTTGTAATAAAGGTTTCCTAAATGCCATGTATATAAATTTGCTGTCAACTTCCTAATTGATTGCGTGTTTTGTGTAGATTTTGACTTTTATACGTTTTTATTCCACATTGTTTAAACGGCGAAGTGGATCTCCTGATCGCTGTGGATTACTTTTTTTTTCGTGTCATTGGATTACGGCAAAATACGGATCTTTTTTCTTAACGTGTCTTAACCTTTTATGGTGGGACTGCGCTTGGTTTCTGCGTTTGGAGATCATCTCAACAGACTGGAGGTCCAACACTGATTGTTCACTGTTACATTTTAGTTGAATTTAAGTGTCGGGGAAGTTTGCCACCGTCTGTCTATTGCATTCCAAGACAGCCGTGCTGTGATTGGATTTCATAAGGGCGAGTTGTTAAATTGTTACAATGTAATTTAAAATCTTCTTTAAAAATAAACATATGTTTATTTAGCATGTTTGTTTTGTCCATATGTGCTCGTGCTGTGTTCCCCAAGTGGTAGGCCAGGTCTCAGCTTTTACAATGAGTTGGTTTTTTTTTTTGCCCCCCCTGGCTCGAATGTCAAACTCCGCTTATGATCAATCATCTACTTTGAGTAAATTGAATTACATGGAAACAGATGGAAAGTACATTTGCTCAAGTACTGTAATTAAGTATAACTTTGAGGTACTTTCACTAAGCATTTCCGATTTGTTAGATTTTTTACTTACCATATTTCTGAGGAAATTGACTTTTTAATGAAATTACATTGATCTTATAGCTAGTTATAGTTAGTTAGTATATAGTTACTTATAGTTAGTTAGGCTGAAGGAAGTCTGTATAGAAAACGTTTTATTTCCGGGATTGCTCCAGTGCTGCTGGAAATTCCACCGGATGTCCCTCATTTAGGCCTTTTTCTTTGTGTTGGAGTTCTAAACTCTGGTGGATTTATGGTTAACTGCTCCTCAGATATCTGCAGGGTAAATCCAGACAGCTAGCTAGACTATCTGTCCAATCTGAGTTTTCTGTTGCACGACTAAAACTACTTTTGAAAGTACACGTTCCACCAAAACATGTTCTTTCCCGAGACTATTTTGCAGAGGCACCGTGGCTTCGTCTGGCGCTTGGCACTGCCCAAGACAATTGTGATTTCATATTATACAGTCTATGTACCCACCTGAGCGCCCATGAAACCTTCATAAGGACTATTAAACGCTTTAAACCCCCTCGGAACCCATGATGGAGAAAGAAGTTTAATGGAAAATGAACAAAATGAACCTAGGGGTTAATTACATTTGTGTACCGAGTCGACCGTTCTCTGGGATATATTTTCATGCTAATCGAATGTTACCAGTTTAATCGCAAACCGCTAATTAGCTTATAATGCTAGTCGTCGGGGCACGGCTAAAGTAAAAAAAAAAATCGCTATTTGTATACCACTAACAAGGCACAAAATAGCACCACACTTCCACGGTAGCAGACAGTTTATTAAAAAGATAGATTATAAAGACAGTACCGTCAAAGCCCGTCTATGGAAAGCCGTTCCACTCCCTATTCAGCCCCATTGTACCTACTTTGGTTGCAGTTCCACCAGAGTTCCACTGTGGGTGATCACGGTCCAGTGCAAAATGAATGGGACCCTATGGAGCTAGACGGCTAAATTTGTCTCTTTCGCCTGATTGTCGTTGAGAAATCTCAGATTTGATTGTAGTTTTTGCAAGTTCAACATGGATTATAGGTCGAAAGTTGAATGAACGAGTACTTATGCCCTTTCGATTTGTTACAGGTTGAGTCGTTGTTGCCCGTAACACGCTAGCATTCTGCTAATGAATGCTGATTGGTCAGTGAAGGACTGATTACGATCGGAGATCCCGCTTGACGGCATCCGAAGCAGAACCAGAATGTCAGAGTGAATATTTCGGCGTGGTCTTTAAAACATTAGCAAACCTCTTTCTAGCATGTGTATTAACAGGGAGAGCCTGACCTGTCAGCTGTGTTGTCGATGCCTCGAGAGGAAAAAGGAAGCGACTCAGAGCTTGCCGTAAAGCTGTACCTCTGGCCATATATGTGTGTGACGTCATTGACATTTTAAAAGGCTTTTTAGAATAAAAAAGCCACTTTAAAAAAATCTAACACCCAGCAGTGTGTATTTTCTTAGCCTCCCCTTTCGAATGCAACATTCAAATTACTAGACAAAAAATTATATCCTGAGAAAAGTGGATTTTGAGGGGTATAGCTCCATAGAGTCCCATTCATTCTGCACTGGCCTGTGAGCGCCCCCTATATGGAACTCTGGTGGAACTGCAACCAGTTCAGAAACCGGAAGTAAGGAGAGAGTGGAACTTCTTCCCTTATTAGAAATTCTTTGGTACCATTCATGTATACAGGCGGGCACCATCTTGGGAAAGCAGTCACGACCAGTCGAACGACGAACGCCGTGCTTGAGCTATGTTACTGATTACTGGTTGCACGGCGTTCGTCATTCGACTGGTCGTGACTGCTTTCAAATAGCGATTTCTTTTTACTTTAGCCGTGCCCCGACAACTAGTGTTATAAGCTAATTAGCGGTTTGCGATGAAACTGGTCACATTCAATTAGCATGAAAACAGTACACATGTAATTAACCCTATAGGTTCATTTTGCGCCAGATTTGTCCTTTAACTATATAGCTTAATTAATCCTTCATTTGGGTGGAATATCGCTGGAATCAAATTAAAATTTTGCATTCAAGGTGTTACGTAAGGAGCATGAATGAAAAAACAGTCTGGCCTGTTTGTATTTCTTTAAACCAATCCCAACCGTCCTGGGCAGAGCTAAGCCCCGGCCGCAGTGACAGAGCCCTTGTTAAACAGATAGCATCCGTTGAGCCAGACTTATCTACAGTATACTATATATACTATATATAATTCAGACAGAGTAAACTAATATGCCTTCGTAGCACAGGACGTCAGCACAAATAAATGTGATGCACAAAACTATATTTAAAGATATATGTCATATTTCTGCATGTCTAAAAAACGACTATACCTATGTTATATGTTTTGTTGAGTTGTGTACTCCAATTATCCCAAATGTAAATCATACAATGTCACAAAAAGAATTATACTCAGTAACCGTAATACAAAATTGTAATAAAAAAAAGTCTGCCAAACAGGCTCATTTTTTCATTGATTACATGCCACTTTGCAACACAGTAATACAGCAGAGACCTGATTTATTCCTTGATTTATTAATCGATCCAGACGACTACAATGTGCTACGTTGACAAGTGGCTGATGCTAATGTTTGGTGGCTAAACTGTACCAACAACAACATTCAACACGCTCATAAAGTTATTTGTAGTGTGATTGTTTTGACCAGTGTTAACAGCGCAACTTGACCATCCATCTTCACAACGTCATCAAAGTCTGTGTTTACATCCATCGTTTCGATTGAGAGACAGCTAGCGGCAGAAAATTACATATTATACGTTTCAAGTAAACAGTCCTGTCTGTCACCCTGGGTAGTTTTAAAACTCAGTGCATATCTTTTATAAGCTTATCTCATCTGTCAGATACATTATAACTCTAAGCCTACTAGCTGTAAATGCTTGGAAAGATGACAGTGAATGAAGCTTTGTATATGATTTGCCTGTGATTTCTTAACGCGCACTGTAAATACAGAACATTCCTTCCCCAGCGAAAACTCAGACACTGCTGTCAAACGTTTCATTTTACTCACTTACATTCTCTTTCTGAAGTCTCCTTCTGTTGCCGGTACTGTAAGAGGGGCTGCTCATAATCCCTGTTTGAGTTGGAAGAGAATCATTTTGTTCCGGTGATGGCAGCGGTTTCCTCCCAGTAAACAGAGACAACAGAGATCCGCCTCTTACTTCATTCTTCTTCACAACTGAGCAGAACATTGCTGCAATATCTGTGTTTTGTAGTGCTTCCTCTGGCTGATTGTTACAGTTACAGCGAGTGGGAAGTGCACATTCCACTTGTGAGTCTGACGTCGGATATAGTCCCAGCCCCTAAAAAACCCCCACTGTGCTTACTGTGTGGCTCAGGAGAGAGAACAGAGAAGGATAACAATGAGCCACACTCACAGTTCATGTCAAGAATGTTAGGACTATCAGCAGGAGCAACTCACACCACCACCAAACATAACCAACACACACACTACATACTGTACATACCAGAGATGGGAAGTAACGAAGTACAAATACTTCGTTACTGTACTCAAGTAGATTTTTCAGATAGTTTTACTTTACTATATTTTTTTGTGGCGACTTTTTACTTTTACTCCTTACATTTTAACATGAATATCTGTACTTTCTACTCCTTACATTTTACAAAATTGGCTCGTTACTTTTAGTTTTGTACAAGAGGTCGTCATTTTGGAGAATAGCGCAGACACGCGCCTCACCGCGAGCGGGCGCGCGCGCCACACGGAGCAAAAAGATAAAGAGACTAGCTGTCCGGAGGATAATCAGTTGAGATCGTGTGTGTGCGTCCTTAAGAACTGTAAGTCGTATAACTTATGTTGTCAGTTCATTTAAGCCTGTTGTTGTATTGGTCTATAGTTCTTGCAAATTTAAAGTAAGTTAGCTAGTGATTTTCTGTACTCAAGTAGAAGTACAGATACTTGTGTTAAAAAATACTCTGGTAAAAGTAGAAGTACTGATTTAACTTATTTACTCAAGTAAAAGTAACAAAGTACAGGCTTGGAAATGTACTTAAAGTATAAAAGTAAAAGTAGCTTTGCGAATGGCAACCATTTTTTATGCAAAGCTACCTGGACCACACAAATGTTACTAGAGTGCAAGCTGAGAAACTTCAGTGGACATGGAAAAAAGGCTCTTTATATGCCATTGCCTACATTTTCAATGGATGTCTGCCAATATGCCTAAAACATCACATATATGATTATTGTGACAGAGACTGGTACTTCAGGTTAATAAGATTCTGAGTAGCAAGATATGAATTCAGTTGTGATTCTGTGAGAATTCACAGATCCAGTTTCTCTTTTTTAATCTTTCCCTTAACATTTACAGGAATCTACATGTATGTGTGTGTGCTCAAATATGGCTTCTGGAAAGAAAATAAAGGATAAAATATGAATTACTAAACAGACATTAATTAAGAAGTTCCCCATACTTTAAGAGTTGCGCAGCACATTGGCCAGGAGTCATTCTTGATGTCTACTATCTCAAACATCTCTCTCAGATAAGGCCAAGGATGTCTTGCTGCTTGTCTGCCAATTTCTTCTTTTTCAATCATATCGCCATCCATACTACTACTATGTGGTAACGTTACCACCATCTTAAGCCGCAATGATTTGCCGTGAATGAATGCAGAATGCCGCCGAATCTGTCGAGTCGTCTTGTAGTGGTGTGTCAAGTGCAACGTACAGTATATTCCCATCCAATTAGATTGAATGTGGTATTGATGACGCGAAAATAACGGTAACTCCAGTGAAATTATTTGAAACTTGTTAGTGAGGACTAAATTTGGACTGTATTTAATATTTATTTAAGTTTATCTACTTGAGTACAGTAACGAAGTATTTGTACTTCGTAACTTCCCATCTCTGGACATACATAGAACCTCGGTCCGTGTACTTGGTGGCCAACGGATTTTCGTTTTTAAAGGAAAAAAACAAAAACGAAAAACGGCCAGTTTCCCAATTACCATTAGTAAATAGGAAAACAAAAAACGGAAAACAACCCATTATTCGTTTTTTGTTTTGATATTAAAAAACGGAAAACGAAAAACAATCTCGTTATCCGATTTTCTTTGATGTATTTGTAGATGGAACTCGGAAATTAAAATGTGTGTATAAATCTTATTCCTTTGTCAGTACCCGATCCGTACCGCCTGTAAAATCCGTTCTGTGCACTGCCTGATCAGTTCTACGCTTGCGCGAACACCGGCAAACTTCACAGCTCTATGCACGCATTGGCGTAAGGATGTTTGGACATTCCCGGTTACCGGAAGAAAACATTAGACAGTGACAGTAGACCGTTATGATGGCAAAGATGAAGTTTACAAGGTGTTTGCTGGAGTTGCCTAAAGTATCTGTTAATGATATACGGAGGTCGTCCGGCCATCCAGTACAACACCATGTAGCAAATTAAATAAAGGCTTCAAATTTTACGTTTCGTCATTTCTTTACAACTTTGAAGGTAATTTGCTAACGCTAGCTAGCCTGAGCTAGAAGCCTTGCTTTGGTGTTATAAGTCATGACTCCGTCCTGCTTCAGGTTAACCATGTTTTAAATAAAGTTTAAGCATGTGTATACCTCTCACTTCATGTGTTTGTACTTTTATGAAAGTATCAGGTAAAACAGGGCTACAAATGAGATCTCTGTGAGAGACCAGCATACTCCTAGCAAACTATTATGTAGCTCAATGCTGGACATTTCACCCCTAATTCCGGTCACTTTACTGTATTTGTATTTGTTTAGTATTTGGTTTAGAAGCCTTTATTGGTGATTTTTTACGGTACAAAGTCCTGCTATATACGTACATAGCTAGCTATATATGCTCCGCTATGTCGCGTTAGCATGCAGCTACAATAGTTAGCTATGAGTATGCTAACGTTAGATTGTAGTGGAACGAAGCAGCACTTTCTAACGTCAAAAATCGCAGACCAAACACTACACAATCGGACATGTTTCAGCAGGAATGTGACCCGGAATTGGGGAGAATTTAACAACATTGCCAGCTAAGATGACCGTTAGCATGTAGCTACTATAGTGTTTACTGCCGTTAGCATGTAGCTACTGTAGTGGTGTACAGCAATGGTGGCTGTCATCCCATCTTCAAAAGGACACTTATGTACGTTTACACTTCATCGCATTAATAATAGACAGTCTATGGTTATTAGTCAAGACGAAGTATTTGGTAAAAACATTAACGTTAACAACACAACAACGATGTCGCTACACGGTTTTGGATCAGTGACAAGTTTCGAATGTTTGTAGCTATGACTATTGTATAATAAAGATTTAATAAAAAAAGATTTAATAAAAAAGTTGTAATGTTTGGTCGTAAAGTGTTGACACATGTTACTTATATACAGGGTGTCGGTACACGATCCGTTCTGCCTGCACGATCCGTTCTGCACATGCGCAAGATAATACTGTTTTACGTATCCATACGATCTGCACGATCTGTTCCACGCTAGCCTATGGCTAGCCTCCACCGGGAAGCTAACGTTAGTTTAGCTAACAGCTAATTCGGCTAACCGCTAGCTGACAGCTAGATTCAGTCTAAAATAACGTTAACTCAAACGTAATGGGAAAAGCAGGCTACAGCTAAATTAAGACTTCACAGTAATAACAATAAAGACAAGTATTGAGTGATTGTATTTTAAATGAGCACAAGTAAAGTAGAACTGACGTAACAGCTGTTATATATGTTAACGGTTATTTTCACGTTTTATTTTGAGGGTCTTTTAAAGTTATTACATGCTGTCTCAGCTAGCAGTTAGCCGAATTAGCTGTTAGCTAAACTAACGTTAGCTTGGCTGTCGACCGGAAGCGTGGAACAGATCGTGCAGTGTCGTAAATCCTCGTACATTTGCGCATGTGCAGAACGGATCGTGTACCGACACAGTCTATGGTTACTGTCGGTACACGATCCGTTCTGCCTGCACGATCCGTTCTGCACATGCGCAAAATGTTCGCGCATGCACGGTTGTACGAGGATTTACGACACTGCACGATCTGTTCCACGCTTCCGGTCGACAGCCAAGCTAACGTTAGTTTAGCTAACAGCTAATTCGGCTAACTGCTAGCTGAGACAGCATGTAATAACTTTAAAAGACCCTCAAAATAAAACTTGAAAATAAACGTTGACATATATAACAAACACCTAACATATATAACAGCTGTTACGTCAGTTCTACATTACTTGTGCTCATTTAAAATACAATCACTCAATACTTGTCTTTATTGTTATTACTGTGAAGTCTTAATTTAGCTGTAGCCTGCTTTTCCCATTACGTTTGAGTTAACGTTATTTTAGACTGAATCTAGCTGTCAGCTAGCGGTTAGCCGAATTAGCTGTTAGCTAAACTAACGTTAGCTTCCCGGTGGAGGCTAGCCATAGGCTAGCGTGGAACAGATCGTGCAGGTCGTATGGATACGTAAAACAGTATTATCTTGCGCATGTGCAGAACGGATCGTGCAGGCAGAACGGATCGTGTACCGACAGTTACAAATCGCACAGGGACATTGTTAGTTTTCTACTATGTAATTATGCGCATGCACAGAACGGATCTTACAGGCGGTACTGGCCAATAAATGCTATTGAAGGGCGGGTCTTGGCGTGGCGGGAGTAACTTCCGGGTCACGAAAAAAATACCAATGCAAAATTAAGGAATACAACTTATACACACGTATTTTAATTTCCGAGTTCCATCTACAAATACATCAAAGACAATCGGATAACGAGATTGTTTTTCGTTTTCCGTTTTTTTAATATCAAAACAAAAAACGAATAATGGGTTGTTTTCCGTTTTTTGTTTTCCTATTTACTAATGGTAATTGGGAAACTGGCCGTTTTTCGTTTTTGTTTTTTTCCTTTAAAAACGAAAATCCGTTGGCCACCAAGTACACGGACCAACCTCAAAATCCCATTGACACTGCTTTCCTCTGCAAATCTCACAATTTGAAACTGCCTCTGAAAACAGGCAAATCTCAACTAACCACCGAGTTGACGTCAACTCGGTGGCTCCTGTTCGTTTTACCTCATAACGTTACATTGTTTATTGCACCGCAATATTGTCAGGCACGTTGCTGCTCATTATTGTTCTTTGTGCCTCGCACTGCCCCTGTGTTTAATTATTTAGAACGCTGTATATTAACAGGTGTTGCTTTGCAAGGCTTACGTGTCTCAATTTGAAATATTGTATGTTGTTCTCACACAATGTGTAACAGTGTTTATTTTAAAGTATATGTCTATCTCAGTTTGTGTTGATTCTAGCTGCCGCTTTGGACAAAAGCGGTAGTGTTTTTACCCCTACTATTCTTTTCTTTATGGTGCTTTATTTCCCACTGTGGTACCAAATTAGCATTATGGGTGGGTCGTATAGTTGCGATGAATGTTTTGCTCAGACAGAAAATCATTCATTTACAATAAGAGAATAAGTTACAGATGCATCACTGCATTTCAAGTGTTGCATACGGTAACTTAAGACTACTTTGGATGTCTCGTGAGATAAACCGGGTATCACTGTCACTGTGTCACGAGCCAAAGCATTAAGAGATTTTGTAGCAAGCAACGTAATGATAACTTAGATTAATATAGCACATTTAATGAAACCCATGGACGCTTTACACAAGTAACGTTACAGGGGGACAAGGGAAAAGAAAATAGGCCATCACAAACACAGAGTAAAAGGAATAAAATGTGTGCACTAAATGGAAGGGGGACGTAATTTAATGTCGGCTACTGACGTACAACCACATTGTGCAATCTAAAGTTATTTTATGAATGAAATAAACATATTACATACCTGATGGCCAATTCTGGGATGTTTTTGAATTATTTACAATCCCGTAAATGTCTCCATCTGTTGAAAGCCCGACCGAGTGTGACTCGGGTTTCGCCCGTTGTCTTTCACTTTCCCTATTAACTTTTAGTTGTTCTTCGTTTAATTTCCTTCTTTCCTGTGATGGTCCTGCCCCAGTATTACCCATAACAGATAACTTCTAAAATAACATTAAAATACAATTAGGCCGATATAAAGAAATCTCCTGCTTCCTTTTACCTGGCTCAAAAGGCTGGATACGCTAACACAGGCTTTCCTGTGTTCCAAAGAAATCTGTGACCCTTCAGAATGTGTTACTGTAGTGCCATCTACCTGCCGCAAATCATTCTGTGGGCAGAGGCATTAATAAAAACTATATAAACATGGCGTTCTTTTCACTGTTAGTCTCGTTTGCTGTTACAGGTCATTTATGATCATTGTATGAAAAATGACAGAGCTTTAGAAACATTAAAAAGTTACATATAGTCACTTTAAGGAGGAATTCTGCAACTCATGATTATTATATAATAATCATGAGTTGCAGAATTTCAGCTGAATTTAGCATGTTGTGTCAATACACAACATGCTAAATTCAGCTGAATTAAATTCTGGTTGAATTAATTAACTGCAACAATTTGCAGATAATGTGCAGCAAATTAATTGAACAGGGATATAGTGTACCACTTCATTTCTAAGTTTTGTATTTGCTTAGTAATAAGCATTTATTATTTATTACTGCATTTAAGTCGTATATAACAAATCTATAATTTAACCTCTTAAGTGTTTATGTGTTATTATATACCTGCTAGGCATGTAATAACTATTTGACATTCATATAGAGTCTAGATTTTACTGATTTATGCCTGTATCTGTGTTTCAGAACCACACACACACACACACACACACACACACACAAACCACACCTTCCTCCAACTTGCTGCGGAGGAAGGTCTGGTTAGTCAACACAGCATTCCTGGATGGGAGAAAAACATGTTCTGGTTTATTGGCATTTCTTGCCTTGTCTTGGTAGACGTTCAAAAGTATTTTTAGTCGTGCAACAGAAAACTCAGATTGGACAGATAGTCTAGCTAGCTGTCTGGATTTACCCTGCAGATATCTGAGGAGCAGTTAACCATAGTCCTCATAAATCCACCGGAGTTTAGAACGCCAACACAAAGAAAGAGGAAGGTAATGGACATCTGGCCGAAAAATTTGTGAAATCCGACGGAATTTCTGGCGGCAACGGACCAATCCCGAAAGTGGAACATCGTGGATATAGACTAGTAGTTTAATGACAGAGATGCTGGCCAGGCTCCCCCTACATGCTGTACAACGTAAGTGACATAAGCGCCTTATTTCCCCTTTCTCATCTTATTGCAATAAAACAATGAACAACATACAACACCCATAAAATTGCATATAACATTACTCTCAAATGGATTACTTTATACTTTATGTCTATACATAAAGTATAAAGTAATGCATTTGAAAGTAATGTTATATTGTAATGTAATGTAAGTACTATTACTTACAACTATTACTACTATTACTTACAACATAAATCAGTCATGAAGAGCCATAAGCAGTATTCTTCTGTCCAAATTATCCGAGTAAGAATCCAGAGCTAACTTTTAGGTTTCGCAGCGATCCCGACAGGTATAGATAGATATATTAAACTTGTCAAACTGGCTTGGCAAAAATGTTAACATGCTAGCTTATGCTACACAGGTTTTCTTTATATAACCTTTGTCCTTAACAAACAGAGACCCAGACACAGACCTCTATTTCAGTAGGTCAGTTGAAGAGACCCTTTCCATGACAACTTATTATTCAGCTCAAAATACATTGTCATTGTACAACACAAGGTTGCACAATGAGATGCAGTTGTAATCTCTAATTCTCTGGGAAGATAATATAGCCTGCATCTTAACATTAACAATCTAAACATCTAAAACAAGGGTCTTCAACGCTTTTTAAGACAAGGACCCCTTAACTGAAAGAGGGATAGAGCAGGGACCCCCTACTACATATACTGTATACAATTAAGTTACATATTAAACTGGGCCTACAATATTGTGTGGGCAGCCTAAGGCCTTTATACATACCTTTTTAGTGCATAGAATACTAAGCTACTAAAATAATTGTTGGTATGATTTTATAAATCATGTTTTAATGTTAAACATACATGTGGCACAGTAAATCTTAGGGTGAACTGTATCTGTGGATGGCTACCTTAGTGACTACCTTACCTATAGGCCAGTAAGCCTATCATCAATGGGGTTTTTACACAAATAGACTGATTAATATTTGCTCATAATATGTTTGATTCATGTTAAGACATTTACATTTTTGAAAAAACTTTTTTTTTAAATTAACAATAATTTGGTTCTGGGGCCCCTAGGGGGTTCTCAGAGTTACTGCAGTAACTCTGAGAACCCCCTAGGGGCCCCAGACCCCTTGTTGAAGATCTCTGATCTAAAACATCTAAAATGTATCCATCAACTTAGACTTTGAGCACTAAGAATCACTGCCTTGCTAAGCCGCCTCCCCTCGTCCCTCCGAACTCCAGCACTCTATCAGCGTGAAACACACAATGTCCGTCAAGCACAACAGCCCGATCCAGGAGCCAGGTCTCCGCAAAGATGTGGGCACAACAGTCTCCGATCTCCTGCTGCTCGATTTGGTGGTGCTCGATTGTAAGAGTGTCTAGCTGCAATGGCATGGGCAGTGATCGTCTCAAGGTCTGCTGAACTTAATCCAATCCCCAATGAATGAATGAATCTAACTACTGGTGCCAATGTTTATTTTAATGTATGGCTAGTCATGATTATTGTGATCTTTCTGTTCATAGCTTCTTTTGACTTATTTATTATTTTCTCTTCAACATTTGTAATCAATCAGAAGGTTTATTGCAAGTAGGTTTTCACATGTAAGGAAAGTCTTGAAGTTCAGATAATAAACATTTTAAGAGGAAATAAAAATAAAAGCAAAGTAATACATTTGTTTCTGATACCTTATTCATATGTTTTTCAATGATCTTTAATTGATGGCAATGATGATAGTACATGGATTTACTATCATGAACTTGTTTTATTGTAGAACAAAATCATTGAGTGCATGTATATCATCGCAGCCTTTGTTGACATGCAACTACAGTCATGTCTCAAGTTTTCCAGGTTTAACTTAATATGATTGCAAACCTTCTTGATGTGTGATTCAAAAGTGAGATTGTAATCAATGTGTACACCAAGGTATTTAAAAATCCGAGACAACTTGCGATCTCTCCCCCTCTACATCTGGTTATGCACAATTACTTACTAAAAAATTGTTTTGGATACATTCAGTATCCAAAACAATTGGATACTGACTGTATCAAATTGTCCAATTAGTTCACAGTTAAAGTCAACTGTGGTTTAGCCATTCTGTGATACCTTGCATTGAGTTTGTTAGCTGATCAGCAGCTTGAGCTGCACTGTTACCATGTACAAAGATTACTGTGTCATCTACATTTGGGTGTTGGAATTAGGACAAACAATTGGCAGATCATTTACATACAGAGAAAATAAAAGTGGACCCAAGATCGAACCCAGTGGGACACCTGCAGACAAGGAAATAGCACCTGATTGATGATTGTTCACTCTAACAAACTGAGACCGATGTGTTAAGTATGATTCTACCCATTTAATGTTACCTAGGTAGAAGTTAAATGTATATAATTTCATGGAGAACGAATGATTAATGGTGTCAAATGCATTCTTTAAATCTAGGAAAACAGCACCAACAACCCCTTCACGATCCAGCAGTGAAAAGGCCCTTAATCTTCAGAAAACTCCCCCTAGAGCCACTGAAGACATTATATAACTATTTTCACAGGCTGAGTAGTACTCCTGGTGATGTGTAAACTGATCTTCATGTATGAAATCAGTAGAGTGGCCCTTTAATTATGACTCATGAAGATACACTAAAGTGTCTGAATGAGTCACTATTAGCTGCCAAAGAAGACATATTGCTGTGCTGTCAGACATAGATAGCTTTTACAAGGAATTTTATGACTTCTCAGAGCTGGAAACATTATATTAAATACATGACCTAAGGCCTGTACTAATTCCAGTAGTGGATGTTGTAGGAAAGGAAAGGGTGTATTTATCAGTGCACTCTCCTCATTAACCACTTATGTCGCCTTCTTAATCCTTCTTGACTAATAGCCCAACATGATTGACTGCCTGCTGTTTTAATGTGGACTCCAGAAGTAACTTTATCTCCTCAAGACATGCAGTCACCAGGCCATCTCACTAAAATAGTGCACTAAATATATCCTGTTTGTGCGGCTGGGTTTTCAGTAATTCAGCTCCTGTTAAGTTGGAGTTCGGAGCAACAACTGAGGTTTTTTTGATACTGTTAACCTGTGACAGAAAAACTTGTCTAGCATGGCAAACCTGGAGATCAGTTTGGAAAAACTCCTTTACAAAACTGGATTAACAGTACACCCGAGTGTCCCATTTCTGGTTTTGTTCCCTCACACATGAAACAAATTGGAGGATCTTGTACACAGTTGGAACAACAAAAAGCTGCTCTAATCATGTTTTTTTCTTTCTGTTGACTATATGGATATATGCATGTGTCTTGTGGCTTTAGGCACAAAAACTGGAATGCTATGTTTACAATGTTGCATGTTTACCACAAATGCTAACGTGCTAACGCTAAACACAATGTTTTCACTGTGGCAAGGCCAGATTAACCTGCTGGGCTCCTGTTATCCCCCCTCTGTACCGCTTCTTTGTGCATTCTACATTATTCCTGGCACCAGGTTTGCTGAGCTGTAATTAGATTAAACACATTGATTTTGGCAAATGCACCACATAATCACAATATAAAATGAAACCTGAAAAAATTGATGTACAGTGCTGACATGGATGTCCCTTCCTTTCCGCTAACCAATTTTGTACCTGAGGTATGTGTGTTTTAATAAAGCTTACCTTTTCCAACCCAAAGGTGGGCTTGTAGAGAACAACTGACTAATAAGTGAGTTGTATGAGGTGTATTGACACAACATGCTAAATTCAGCTGAAATTCTGCAACTCATGATTATTATATAATAATCATGAGTTGCAGAATTCCTCCTTAAAGTGACTATATGTAACTTTTTAATGTTTCTAAAGCTCTGTCATTTTTCATACAATGATCATAAATGACCTGTAACAGCAAACGAGACTAACAGTGAAAAGAACGCCATGTTTATATAGTTTTTATTAATGCCTCTGCCCACAGAATGATTTGCGTAATTTGGTGGGCCTAGCTGCATGCTTAGGCTTAGCATGCTCAGTTTTATATTTGGGTGTCATAAGTGAATAAGGAGGGGACCACAGTGATTGAATTTGCAAGAAGAACTTGTATGTAAGGTGGCTGCGACCTACAATCAACACATCAATGTGGATAAGTATGCTGCATCTGCGTACATTCAAAAGTTTCAGTGTATGTGTCACCAAGAACATCACCACACGAGCCAATCAGAAGCCCTGGCTGACCGGCGAGGTACGTGCAATGCTAAAGGCACAAAATGCTGCGTTCAAAGCCGGTGACATGGCGCTCAGAACAGCAAGAGCCAACCTGAAACGTGCCATCAGGGTTGCAAAATGTGCCCATAGTCAGAAAATCCAGGTTTTCTTCCAAGACCACAAGAACCAGGCGCATGTGGCAGGACATACAGACTATCACAGACTACAAAGCTTCTCCGCTACCCTGCGACGACAACACGCACTTCCTCAACAAACTCAAAACATATTTTGACGGTTGTGGCACTAAACACTCCTGCGAGATGAGCAAGCATTCAGTCTTGACACAGCTGACGTCTGGAGGACCCTGAAGAAAGTCAATGCTCGGAAGGCAGCGGGCCCTAAACACATCCCAGGACAGGTGCTGACAGAATGTGCTGACCAGCTGGCTTCTGTCCTCACAGTCATCTTAAACACCTCAATGAACCAGGCTGTTGTTCCCATCACGTTTCAAGACTGCTACCATAATACCAGTGCCCAAAAAACCCACAATTACATGCCTCAAAGATTACAGCCTTGTAGCACTCACTCCAATAATGATGAAGTGATTTGAGAGGCTTAAAGGACCACCTCATCTCAAAACTTTCCCCCACATTTGACCCGTCCCAGTTTGTTCTCAAGTCTTTTTCCACGAGTCCAAGTCAAGTCTCAAGTCTCTGGCCATCTAATCTGTCCCTAACACTGTATTGTTAAATCTTATGAATTCAAAGCATGTCCTGTAGCTACCATCCATACAGTACAGTATCAAAATCAGTTGTAGGACAACTTTATGGGGTCAAATGCTTTGCTGCATACCTCGGTTGTAACGAGTGGTTATTTGAGTCAAAGTTGATCTTCTATCAGCTGGAATCAGTCGGCCCATTCTCCTCTGACCTCTAGCATCAACAAGGCATTTTCGCCCACAGGATTGCCGCATACTGGATGTTTTTCCTTTTTCAGACCATTCTTTGTAAACCCTAGAAATGGTTGTGCGTGAAAATCCCAGTAACTGAGCAGATGGTGAAATACTCAGACTGTCACGGGGAACAGGGAATGGAGGACCCAAATGCAGTAAAATTTGGATAATAGAAATGACAAATGACAACAAATAATATAATATAATAATAACATAATGACAAAAAAATTACAAAAAGTGTCCAGAGGTTGGCAGGCAAGCACACAAAAGTAGTCCCAAAAAACACGAAGAACACAAAGAACATCAAAACAAGGCACACAGCGACAGATGCAGCACACAGACAAAACGTAACGTAATAATCCGACAAAGGACAAGGGGAAAACAGAGACTATATACACAGGGTAACAAACACTAACAAGGGACACCTGTTAGTGTTTGTTACCCTGTGTATATAGTCTGATACAACAGGTGGAAGACATCAGGGCGGGGCAGAACAATCAGAAAAGGCGGGGGAAACAAACAAAGACAGGAAGACAAGTGACCAAGGATGTAACCAAACACAAAACAACCTAGGAAGGGCGAAGGGAGAACAAAAAACAACAACGGGGCAAGGGAACTGAGGACCGTGGGGCTTCGGCACTTAGGTGCTGTGGCCAGCTAGGCATGGGGTCCAGGGCTGTGGACAGCAGCGAGGGTGGAACCATCGAGGACTCTCAGGAGGTCGAGCAGGACGGCGAAGACCCTCAGGAGACCGGTGGCGAAAGTGAAACCCCTCACGCGACCGAGCACGAAGGCAGAATCCCTCTGGCGGTCGTAGGCGAAGGCGATATCCCTCTGGAGGCCGGTGGTGAAGGCAATACCCCTTTGGAGGCCAACGGCGAAGGCCATACCCCTCTGGAGGCCGGCGGCGAAGGCGATACCCCTCTGGCGACCGTTGGCAAAGGCGATACCCCTCTGGCAGCCGTCGGCGAAGGCGATACCCCTCTGGAGGCCGGCGGCAAAGGCGAATCCCCTCTGAAGGCCGGCGGCGAAGTTGAAACCCCTCACGGGGCCGAGCACGAAGGCAGAATCCTTCTGGCAGCCGTAGGTGAAGGTGATATCTCTCTGGAGGCCGGCGGTGAAGGTGATACCCCTCTGGAGGCCGGCGGCGAAGGCGATACCCCTCTGGAGGCCGGCGGCGAAGGCGATACCCCTCTGGAGGCCGGCGGCGAAGGCCCTCTGAAGGCCGAGCAGGTCGGCTGCGAAGGCGAAAACCCTCTGAAGGCCGAGCAGGTTGGCGGCGAAGGTGATACCCCTCTGGCGGCCGTCGGCGAAGGCGAAACCCCTCTGAAGGCCGGCAGCGAAGGCAAAACCCCTCTGAAGGCCGGCGGCGAAGATCCTCAGGAGGTCGAGCAGGTGAAGGGGCAACTGGGCTGGAGCCAGGCGACGAGTCAGCTGGGCTGGAGACAGGCGACGGGTGAGCTGGGATGAAGACAGGCGATGGGTCAGCTGGACTGGGGACAGCTGCGCCAGGGTCCGCCAACAAGGCAACAGGATCAGGAGTCGGCCAATCCGCCGACAGGGCAACTGGAACCGTGACAGGAAACAAGGCAACAGGATCAGTTGTTGTCTTTCAAATCCGCCGACGGGGTAACTGGAACAGTCACAGGAAACAAGGCAACAGGAACAGGAGTTGGTGGGTCTGCCAACAAGGCAACTGGAACTGTCATAGGAAACAAGGCAACAGGATCAGGAGTCGGCCGGACCACCGACAAAACACGGGGGGCAGGGGTCGGCCGGACGCCGACAAAACACGGGGGGCAGGGGTCGGACTCTGGGAGGTCAGTCGACGTAGACTTTGGGAGGTCAGTCGATGTAGACTCTGGGAGGTCAGTTGACGTAGACTTTGGACAACTGGAAAACTCTAGAAGAGCGGTCATTTAAGACTCTGGACGACTGGACGTCTCTTGGGATTCAGGAAAGCTGTACGTCAGCTCGGACTCTGGAAAGCTGCATGTCAGCGGAGGTTCTGGGCGGCTGCACGTCAGCGAAGGTTCGGGTGGCTGCACGTCAGCGAAGGTTCTAGGTGGCTGTACGTCAGCGAAGGCTCTGGCTTGCTGAACAGCGAGGACTCTGGAAAGCTGCACGTCAGTGGAGGTTCTGGGCGGCTGCACGTCAGCAGAGGTTCTGGGCGGCTACACGTCAGCGAAGGTTCTGGACAGCTGCACATCAGCGGAGGCTCTGGGCGGCTACACGTCAGCGGAGGCTCTGGGCCGCTGCACATCAGCGGAGGTTCTGGGCGGCTGCACGTCAACGGAGGTTCTGGCTTGCTGCACAGCACGGGGTCTGTGCTGCTGCACAGCACAGGCTCTGGGCCGCTGCACAGCACGGACTCTGGACAACCTGCCAGCGAAGGATCCGGGGTAAGGAGAGGTTGTGCACGGCGTCGGGGACCATGTTGACCACATCCCCTCTTACGGCCTCCACGGCTCCCAGAAAAGATAGCCAGGTGGGTACCTTCATAGGACTGCTGTTGGTCGGGGGTACTCACAGACCACGTTGCAGGCTTGTTGCAAACTGGCAAGGAAGGTAACTGACTGCTAGCAGGCTGGAGAGAAGATAACCTGTTAGCTGTTAGATGTTGAGGTGAAGGCTCGCAGCCAGGGGTCTCTAGGAAGTCCTGAATCCACTCAGGCAAGGAGCTCCTGAGCCAGGGCCGAGTGGATACCTCACAGTGAGCTAACCTTAGAGCTGCCTGTTGAACCTCCCAACTAGGAGCGCTCTTCCACTCTCCAAAAACACAAATAAGAGTGTAGGTCAAATCATAAAGTTCATCCTCTAAATATACAGCTGGGTCCGTCATGGTTGGATTATTCTGTCACGGGGAACAGGAAATGGAGGACCCAAATGCAGTAAAATTTGGATAAAAGAATTTAATGACAAAAAACTTACAAAAAGTGTCCAGAGGTTGGCAGGCAAACAACACAAAAGTAGTCCCAAAAAACATGCAGAACACAAAGAACATCAAAACAAGGCACACAGCGACAGATGCAGCACACAGACAGAACATAACGTAATAATCCGACAAAAGACATGGGAAACACAGAGACTATATACACAGGGTAACGAACACTAACAAGGGACAGGTGATACAACAGGTGTAAGACATCAGGGAACAATCAGAAAAGGCGGGAAACAAACAAAGACAGGAAGACAAGTGACCAAGGATGTAACCAAACAGTGGAATTCAAAATAAAACCGGAAGTTCATGAAAACAAGCAGAAAACATGAAACCAACTAAAACAAAGAAACTTGACACAAGGACTGGTGAACAGGTGAAAGACAACAGACAATAACAAAGGTGGGAAAACCAAAATACAGGAAGTAAAAACAAGAAACACTAAGGGGAACAGAAAAAACAAAAACAACAACCATGCCACACTCAAAGTTGCTTAGATCACCTTTCTTTCCCATTCTGACATTCAGTTTGGAGTTCAGGAGATTGTCTAGACCTGCGCCATGCATGGATGAAATAATAAAATAGTAAATAGGACTACAGTAACAGAAATATGTGCAGAATTAAGACAGTCAAGATGGCCCAGTGTTTGGTGGACTGGGTACACCTTGTTCACTTAATAGCCTACAAATCATCCATGGGATCAATTACGCATCACATGAGTTTGCCCACCCGACACAGCGTTTGTTCTGGGGAGATGGATCCGTGCGTCCCGCCTCCTGTGCGCCATGGATGTCTGAGCCTCAGTAACTACTAACTATAAATATACAATTTGCCTGTTCCCAGCATTAGCACAACACTTTGCGATGGTTAGCTTGTTACCTGTGACGATATATGCTAAATGTAATGTCTCTTTCACATTAGCAAGTGACTGACCTACCTGGGTGCGTTTTGAGATGCCTGATGAAGTTTGACGTTGTTGATCCGGCATCATTGATCTTGGTGCCACACACCTTGCACATGCAAGCTGTTCGCTTACTGCCACTGTTTACGAAGTTATTGAAAGCAAACTAATGACAAAAGGCACAACTCCGGGAGGACTTGGTGTCGCCATCGTCAACGCATTTTTTTTTTAAATGTGAGTGCGCGCACATGCATTACGTTGCACATTATGGCAAAGGGCAGGGGACATGCCGCTCGTCATACGTTTCCCCAACGTATATGTGTCAATAAAAGAAAATAGAAATACATGAATAAATTTAGATTGAAAAAGCAATAATTGCATGAAAACAGGTTGTTGACGAGTCTCAAAGCTCGAGTCCGAGTCAAGTCTGAAGTCTTTTGGGTCGAGTCGCAAGTCAAGTCTGAAGTCAGCTGTTTATGCGACTTAAAGGAGAATTCCGGTCGATTTCAACCCATAGCTCTGTTGTTTGTAAATTTGGAGTGCTGTCATTAGCGAGAAAAATTAAAACAATCGGTGCTGCCTACACCGTGTTATCCTCCTGCTAGATTTTGCAGCCAACAGGTTTAAACAGGGCAAGTTTTAAACTTGTTTTTAGCCTCTAAACATGTTTGAAATGTCATTACAAGTGCCTACCCATGTGCAGTTATTCCTACTGAGGGAACACAGCGAATTTGACTGCAGTAGCTGTGACAGAAATGCATAAAAGTTGTGTTAATCCATACCTCTGTTTATTTCCTGGTTTCTGGTGAAGTCCACACTAGTTGATTGCCGAACTCATACAATCCAATATTCCAAAACATATATTTCCCCCAAAAAATGATTTGCCGTGGTTATTTCCATAGTAATGACTGTAGCAACAAGCTGTAACCTGACACCACACCACAGCTCAGCCTGCAGAGTGGCCGGCTGGAGTTCAAAAGTTCAACAGCTATCGCGAATGCGCATGCATAAGGTAACCATGGCAACGGTGAAGACTCAGACTTTTTTTTTTTTTTTTTTTTTACTCACAGACTGTCAGCTGAGCTGAGAGAGACGACCACGGAGTTTTGGGATAATAACGAGATTGTGTCAGTGTAGAATATCAGCTCAGATGGATAGTTCATCCCAATCCGATGTGCAATTGCACAGTTCTATTATAAAAAAAGTAAGAATATGTATATTTTACAAGTAAAGTTGAATAAGTAAATTGTAAGAATAAGTAAATTGTACAGTTCTATAATATATTGCTAACACCTGTCTGTTATCAGTGGTTTTATAATATAACAGTACACATTTCATTCGTGCTTTTGTGTCTTTACTTCAACAACAACAAAAAGGAAATTACAATATCACAATCTAGACACAATCAATGTAAAGTATGTACAGTGCATGTGTGTTTTAATTAGGGCTGTCAGCATTAACGCGTTAATCGCGATGCGATTAAGGGCCGTGCATAATATATGCATAATATGTATATATAATAATATGCGTTAATTTTTTTTTAATCGTATTAATCACATGACGCCATTTATTAATTTATTTTCACTTCACACGGCTTTGCGTCGTGCCTAACAGACTACTATTTTGCCGTACTTCCTCGTAACACATCCTGCTGCTGCAGGAATAGCAATGCAGATTTCGGTGCCTCATTCTGGTGCCACTGAGGGGATCCATTTTGGCAACTGGTTTTGCAAAAAACCAACTGGGTCATCTTTTTCGCTGCCCTCTTTCAGTCCAATGGTGCGCACATTGTTTCTTTCTCGATTTGTCTTCCAGTTCAGCCAACTTCAACTCAAATTTCCTCTGGTCAACAATGCAGGCTTTCACCGTGTTTCTCATCTGTCTGCTGTCCTTCTGCGCCTCGTCTAGTCACTGTATTAGGTCTTTTACTGTAGTTCCCTGCCTCGCAAGCTCTGTCCTGATGTGTTGTAGCAAGGTGTCAATTTCTGCCAACGCTTCCTTCACTGCAATGCGGACTGCTTTGTTGCTTTTCCAGGACCCCGTCCATAACCTGCTCCATGCATAGGTCCGTGTTAGCATCAGAATCCCCGCTAGCCGTCGCCATGTTAGCAGAGTTGGCAGAGTTCTGTGCTCAGTTAAATGGCAGCGAAGCTTGCTTTTTCGCTCCTGCAGGCATTCCACTAAGTTACTGTGGTGACAAATGAAACGATTGACGTCAAATAAAAAAGAATAGACCTGGTTTTCAATGAAAATGCGGAGATGGGGCAAGGAGCTTTAGCCTCGAGCAGCCATGTGATTCGTCGGTCACGTGATCTCCCAAAACACAGCTTTTGATACAGAGTTTAAAGCCAAACTGGCGGAGTTTATATCAATCAATACTGACTCAGTTTCGGACCTGGCGTACATCTGGCAAGCCACTAAAGGATTTATTAGAGATTTCACATCTTCCTTTGCGGTAAATTTGAAGAAAAAGAGAGGCAAGGATTGCTGAGTTGGAAGAATGTTGTAAATTGTTAGAGCAGTCTCTAAAGACGTGTTTTTCTAAATCTACACATACTCTTTTAGTCACAAATCGAGCAGAGCTAAATGATTTGCTAAGAAGGAGAGCTGAATTCATAATGCACAGAGTAAGGCAAAATTACTATTTTAATGGTTGTAAACCAAGCAAATTGCTAACTCTGAAATTAAAACAAAGCGAGTCCAGAACTGCTATCAACAGCATCGCACGGACCGAGGTATCTCAACGAATCCTAAAGATATCACCGCCACTTTCCAATCCTTTGATTCAAAGTTGTATGAACCCTTCTGCAATCCGGACCCGGCACAGTGCCAAAAGTTCCTGAAAGAGCTAAACCTGCCTCTTCTTGACTTCTTTTACTACAGTACTTTGACATACTAGGACCTATCATTTTACAAATGTTAACCTCAGCAATAGAGAGGGGCACCTTTCATCAACAAACCAACACTGCACTAATTTCGGTCATACACAAAAAAGGGCAAAGATCCTACGGCGTGCTCAAACTACAGACCCATCAGCCTCATTGGGACTGATATTAAGCTCTATTCCAAAGTCTTGGCACTCCGCTTAGAACGTTTTATTGAGAAGCTAGTCCACCCCGACCAATCAGGTTTTATACCAAAGCATCACGCTGTAGACAATATATGCAGATTACTCCACATAATAGAAGAAGCCAAAAACCTTCCAACAACGGCAGCAGTTTTATCACTGGACGCGGAAAAGGCTTTTGACCGCCTAGAGTGGAACTACTTGTAGCAAGTAATGGAGAGGCTTGGTTTGGGAGCCAAATTCATTGACATGGTACGTACCAATGGCCTGCATTCACAGCCATTCCCCATTGCGCGGGGCGATTTCTCTTGAACCGTGGCCCAGGCCATAAGGCAAAATAAAATATGTAATGTCCAGATTAAATCCAATAACAACTCAATATCGTTATTTGCAGATATTTTGCTGTACATATCTGACCTTGAGGACTCAAAAAATTCTTAAGATCTTTAACAAATTTGGCTCAATCGCCGGCTATAAAATCAATTGGAATAAATCTAATCTTCTGTTGAACAACAGACAGGTGACTATCACTATTAGTGATACAATACCAACCCAAAGCAAAATTACATATTTGGGCATCACCATTCACGCATCGCTACAGCGAGTTGTCCAGGATAACTATGAAACTATACTAAGTAGTAGGGATCTGGCCAATTGGTCTGCGCTGCCGGCATCGCTACGGTCCAGGATTGCTGTCGTTAAATTGAACATAGTTCCTTGTGTGAATTTCTTAAGTACATTGATCCCCTTACCCCCACCAGTAAATTTCTGGAAGAAACTTGATTTGGCAGTATATTTGGAATAATAAACAACCTAGGCTAAAATACTAGCCTTTCAGCTACGGGCCCTCAGAGTGTGGATGAACCCCTCATCTACTAGTCCCATGGAGAGAAATAGAGCAAAACCTCACTGGAAGTCTAAGACTGCAAAAAACATTTACTACCCTTCTGAAAAACAGTAACTATCCTTCTGAAAAACAGTAACTAATCATTCGTTACTCTTTCAAAAAACAGTAACTACCCTTCTGAAAAACAGTAACTAATCATTCGTTACTCTTTCAAAAAACAGTAACTACCCTTTTGAAAAACAATAACTAATCATTCGTTACTCTTTCAAAAAACAGTAACTACCCTTCTGAAAAACAGTAACTACTCTTCTGAAAAACAGTAACTAATCATTCGTTACTCATGTCTAACTAATCATTAACTACCTATTTGTAGCGGCCAGGATAAAATCAGTCGGCATGGTAGCCTATTAGATTTTACCTAACTTAGGTAAGTTAGGTAAAATCTAATAGGCTACTTCATATAATCTAATTGGCTAGATTAATAGGCTACTTCATCATTGTCAAGTAATGTGATCATTATCAGGTGATAATGATCACATTACTTGACAATGAAGTTCATGTGTAATTGCTGGAGTTGAAATGCTTCTCAAAAGCCTTGGTTTGCACCAAATTAAGCTCTGCATATCTCCACAATTCAAATGAACTGCACGGTAACTTGGCCTATGGTCCCCCTCACTAGCGTAACGTTACTCCCAGTTTCCCATAGATGCCAGCTTCCATAGTGAACCAACAGGCTAGCTAGCTAGTTTATCAGGTTGTGATTCCTGTCCCAGTGGGCGAAACTTGTCATAAAGTTAATGATAACAAAGCCTGCCCATTTAGAGTGAAGATATGATCGGTCAATAATGTTTTGTTTAGATATTGATTGTCAAATTATGAATTGATAAAAAAAAATTCTTCCAACTGATGACTTTTTAAATATTTGTTTTAATATCCTAGAGCCTTATCTCTGAGGGCCTGGAGGGCTCTGACGGTTCCCCACTGGATTATATGTTAAAAATGTCTTTGTCTGTGTCTGCTTTCAAAAAGAGCTAAAGACAACAGTTACTACTAAAATATGTTTAAGCCTGAATACCTGGCTGGGGACTTCTGAACTAGTTTTTCCATTCTGAAATCTGTTTAAATTGTACTGTTATTTCCACGTTAAAATGTCTCTATTTATTGTATCATACTTATTTAACCAATAGTAGACTGATGTAATAAATATTTTGGATTTAGAATTAGGTTAGTTCAGCTCTTTTTTCTGTTTCTGTAGGTTAAACATTTTCATGTAGAATGCATGCACACAAGCCAATGTGTTATTATTTATATGTTAACTATCTGCTTAGTGACATGGGCCTATATACAAGCTTCAGACAGCTAACTAGGGTGTCCCCTTTCACATATCTGCATTATTTCTTATGAATGTATTTCCTTTTTTAAACTGTTTTGTGAATAAACTGAACTGTAAAACTGACAGTGATGACCACTTTTGGAAAATATTGAGACAGTAAGACTATAGTACGACTCATACCATAACTAAAATGTGTTCAGAACAAGCTGGAGCCACATACCTGCAGGTACAAAACCATATTTATTCTCAGCACAACTCTTCTCAGCATTACTATCAGATCATATTGGTAAAGGACATGGGTTGGATACTCTTTGACACAAGTAGAGCAGAGTTTCACCCAGTTAAGCTCAGGGTCAGCTCTGGTTTCCCACTCAGTGTTTACTGTGTTACACTGCTGGCAGGGCTGACAGGGAGATTTTGTTGCCTACCAACAGCAGACATCACAACCCCCTCATAGCCTGATGGTGAGTTCAGGGTCCCTGCCAGTAAACCATCAGCATGGTTATTATTCATTCCAATTAGCCAGGAGTTCCTGACGCTGGCTCAATTCTGCAGTACTGTGAGCTACAGTGAGGATCGGTCTCATCCTACGGACACTGATGTTGATGATGATGATGATGAAAATTTGAATAAAGAACCTGATTAACCCACAGACTGTTACATTACAGTTCATCTGTACACAGGAAAGCTCTGTCCATCATCTGTGACACTAAACAGCTCCTCCGCTCCTCTGGAGCACCTGGACCCCAGACTGGGAGCTTCAGCACAGAGGCTTGCTCCTCCTGTGGTGTGTTGTTGCCAAGTTGTTGTTTATCTGCCAGACAGCCTTCATCTGAGGCATCACATTCCCTCCTGTCTAACATAGCTGCAGTTTTCACATTTTGCCCTGGTTCCTAAATTTGAGCTTGACGTGTCTTTTTAAAAACAGCCATTGGGTCGTCTGTCTGCACGGAACGGGTATCTGTTGGTCCGGCAGAAACGGAGCAGTCGGTGGTGGGCTTCATGTGGACTCTTGTCAGAATAGGTATTTCAACCTGTTTTTGATTTTACATTACATTACATGTCATTTAGCTGATGCGTTTATCCAAAGCGACTTACAATTGCTATATATGTCAGAGGTTCTGGAGCAACTAGGGGTTAAGTGTCTTGCTCAGGGACACATCTATGTAAACCAAAAAATGCTGGAGGCTTTGCCTTACCGAATTTTAAAATGTATTACTGGGCGGCTCATCTGTCTGTACTTGCTTGGTGGAGGAAAGGCACCTCTTCTTATTCCTGCCCTGCATAGAACGATTGCTTTGTAACAAGACCTCCTTGCTGGCTTTGCTCAACAGCCCCTCCAAAGTTAGGAAGTCACATTATAGTAACAGCTTTGTAATCAATGGCACTATGCGCACATGGGAGCAGATAAAACTCCTATCAAGGCGCCAAGTATATATACTGATACTCCAATTTGTGAAAATTACGCTTTCATACCTGGCCTAAATGATATTGCTTTCTCTGCTTGGAAACAGAAAGGCATTAAAAACATAAATGATTTGTATATTGGGGGAAATGTTGCCTCATTTAGGCAGCTGCAAGCCAAATATAGAATATTTGCCTCAAGTTTTTTCAGGTTTTTGCAGATTAGAGATTTTGTTAAAAAAATATACCAAACTTTGAAGTTCTAAATAAACATGATACTCTTGAGGCAGTTAACAAATTTGACCCGGGGGGCAATCTCTGTTTTCTTTCAAATGCTTCATGATGGAGGTGTATAAACGGAGGTGTATAAATGGGCATGGGCAGATGAGTTGAATATGGAATTAAATGATGAAATTTGGGAAGAATGTCTACGTAATGTGCAAATGTGTTCAGTCCAGGCACAACCAGGCACAACAGTCCAGGCACAACCTAATACAGTTTAAAACACTCCACAGACTCTATTATTCGCGGGAAAATCCTGATATCCCACCAGTATGTAACCGATGTAAATCCCAGATAGGTACTCTAGCACATTCTTTCTGGGCATGTAGTAAACTTCATTCATTTTGGAAGTGTACTTTTCTGTTTTTTTCTGAGGCTTTTGGTAAGAATTTGGTACCCAGCCCCTTGGTAGCGATTCTGGGGGCCACAAGTGTCCTCTCCTCCGTCAATAAATTTGAAAGAAGAGCCATTCAATTTGGGATGGTGATTGCAAAAAAGTGATTTTACGTGTATGGAAAATGGATTCTGTGCCTTCATATAACTTGTGGCTGGGAGAATTGTCAAATACTTTACATCTGGAAAGATTGAGATTCTTTAATGAAGATAGAGGAGACAAGTTTGATAAAACATGGGACCCGATACTGAATTACCTTAAAAATGTGAGCTCCTAGACATTGGCTATTGTATAAAACCTCACTGTGCAAATGAGTATGTGATTTTGTATATGTCAAATTCATTTATCTTTACTACTTTTAGATGTTTTTGTTTATAGTACCCATCCTAATATGACCATGGAATATTGTTGTAATCCAAGATGTGCTGTGTTCTGTTCTGTATGTTATGTGTTCTTTGTTAGGTGTTCCTTTTTTTTCCCTCTCTTCTTTCTTTATTCTTTTTCTTGAAAATCAATATATAACATATTTCTAAAAAAAAGTGTTACTGTATCCTGAAACAGAAAAGAATAAGCAAGTTGCTGCACAATAAATCAAGAAAAAAACAAAAAAATTTTTTTTACTTGAAACAGGTTGATTTGAAATGAAAACAAGTTAGAATATTCTAGATTGTTTTCACTTTTGTAAATAGAATAACAAATACTGAAGACTGTTACAGACTTAATAGATTGAAAAGAATGTTTTTAAGAATCTGATGACATGTTTTGTATATAAAAAAAAAATCTGTTTCCCTCTCAGATAATGAGGTTGAAGTAATAGGGAAGTATACAGTGCGTCAATATTAGTACAGTAAATGTACTTAGTTACTTTTCATCACTGGTTAACAGTGTTCACTAATAACTTATTTTTTAAATTATATTCTAATAGAATAGAACTGTAATCATATCTTATCTATATAATAAGATAGAAGCTATAACGTGAGTAGATATGTGCAACTCATTGTTACATAAATATAAAAAAATGATATTTTGTTGGGGGCGCTCATTTGGTGTTAATGATCACATTTAATGAACTCATTTTGCAGGGGAGTCCTCTCAACGACCCCTATTGGTCCGCGAACCCCAGCTTCAGAACCATGTGGCCTAGACAGTAGTTGGTAATGTCTTTTTTAGATCCTCGGCTTTAGGCTTCATATCGCGGTGAAGTGGAATGTGTGGAGTGCTTCCTGTCATCACAGTGTCTGTCTGACCGGGCACGGAGCTCTGCACCATCTCTGCCTAAAGGACTGAGGAATCCTGTGCTCCGTCTCTGCAGTTTCTTTCAGACACCAGACAACCTGCCGGTCCAGCTATGAAGACAGAGCAGAGCTGTGTGGAGACACTCCGGGGAGTCAAAGATCTGCTCCAAAAACCGGCGCACGGGGAGGAGGATGCCCCGGAGAAGCAAGACGAATGCAAATACGTTGATTTGGAGTTAGTGTACGTGAACACAGGGGGGACAAAACCGGAGAGAAACTGTCGCTTTGGTGAAGAAAACCAAATGCCTGTCGTTGTTAAGAGCAGCGGCGCCGGAGCTTCGCGCGCAACGGAACCAAACCTTGAGTTGGCGATTAAAAACAATATTGAAACTAACAATAAAGAGGATACTGGAGTTGGGAAATGTGCAGAAGATGTCAAGCAGGCTCCCGCTGATTCACCTCCGTCATCACATCTCCCTTGTCTTAACGCAAAGTCAGAGGATTGTCTCAAATCAGGGGAAAGAAGCGAGCGCGCCATAACGCAGCCCGAGGTGTCCAAAAAAGAGGACAACAAAAGAGATGAGGAGTTACACTTTGGTGATAATTATCTGAGCGGGAGAAGCGAGTCGTATGATTATGAGGAGGATGATGTTAGTTTGGTGCTTTCCGACGACTGCGTCCTGTGCATACCGCAGGATGAGTCCCATTACATCACAACGCACGAGATCCAGCTCTCGGAGCTCTCTGACCATGAGGAGGGCTACGGCCTCGGGGCGGGCTCATCCAGCTGGGACATTGAGGATGACAACCAGGTGTACTCGTTTGTCGATTACGCTTCTTTCGCCGGTGATGGAGCGGTGGGGGAGAGGGGGGACGGTGGCCAGCCTCGCCCTCAGGGCTCAGCAGCAGTCAGCACTCTGCTTGAAAGTGATCTGTGCGACGCGGCCAAGTTCACCAGCTCAGATGAGAGTGTGTCAAAGCCCCAGCAGCACCAGCAGTGCAGGGGCAACAGTGCGGGGCAGATCCACCTGTCAATCAGAACCACTTCTCGAGCTATAAATGACCCTAGCAACATCCAAGAACAGGGAAATATCATTTATCATGCAAGGCGCTCCGGGGACATGAGTCGCTATGTGTTCAGGGGAGTTGATGGGAAGGCAGAGACGTTGTGTGACAGGGCCAAGTGTTTCATAGCCGCGCCCGGACGCTTACATTTTGGCCGCAAATTGAGGGGAAAAGAGGTGACCGAGTATTCCAGCGGTGCGTCCAGCGCTGTCAGCGAGCTGGACGACGCTGACAAGGAGGTGCGCAACCTGACGGCCAAAGCCTTCAAGAGCCTGGCTTATCCTTACTTTGATGCCATTAATTTCAGCACCTCCAGCGAGTCATCTGCATCAGAGCATGGCAAAGGGATAAACAGGTGGTCCACGTTTGTCGACCTGAAATATGGCAATATGAATATGTCACGGGGACTGGACCAAAGTGTTGTTTCCCATCAAAACTCAACGGCCTCATTTGAAATAGCCAAAAATATAGACAACAGAGGTTATAAGGGCATTGCACTGGCAAGCATCAAACCGCCCACCAGCAAGATCTTCACTCTGAATGGCAACCCCCACAGCGCATCCACACAGTCATCTACACAGCAGATAGAGCTGATGGGGGAATTCAGTCAGGGCCACAGTGGAGTGATTAGACTGACAGAGACTCTGAATTTTCGTTGCAATGTCAAATCGGGAATGTCTGGGGGTGAAAGACACACTAACTTTGCACAAAACGCTGCAGGATCACGTTCCACAGATGAAGTTACCAACAGTTTGCCAAGCGGCCACAGGAGAGGGGCCAGCAAGTCGCCTTCTAAAACCATGGAAGACACACACAAGAAAGCCATATTCGCCTCGAGTCTGATCAAAAATGTGATTTCTAAGAAGATGCAGTTCGAGCAGGAGCGCAAGATGGAAAGAGGGGAGATAAGCGAGCCGCACCCGACGCATTCTCCGTGCTGTGTGCAGCAGGAGAGCGACAGCCACAGGGAGAAGGGAAGCAGGGAGCTGCACAGACAGAGCTCCAGGTTTTCTGAAGGCAGCTCTGACTATACCATAATGTGCGTGGATGAATTAGGGGACATATTGGACAGCGGCTCATGTGATACCAAGAGCGACTCTCGAAGACAAGACACGGCCGCTCCAATCAGAGACATTATACCAGAAACTAATTTGAAACCGGCAAAGGAAGCTGGAATCGATACTAAAAAAGGTGCATTGGAAGCGTCCAAAAGCACACTGCTTCGCAGCCAAAATAGCGCGTTCAGATGCTGGAAGGACGAGGAGCTAGAGTTTCAAAAGGATAATAAAAACGACCAAACTCCGGAGAAGTCGGCTTCAGCAAACGAGGACGACGGCGAGGGGGATCATTACTCAGCGGGCAGCGGCAAACTGACTAAAATGTCCCATTTGTTTGTGCCAAGCATTCAACTGCTGTCCAGTGACAGAGAAGTCGGACAGCAGCTGCAGAGCAGGAATTATTATCCATATGGAGATAGAGGAGGGATACAACTGCGCTCTGACAACACCTTATACATCGCAGGCTCCAGGAATGTGGCAACATCTAAATCTCCGGAAATTAAAATTAATTTAAGGAGCGTCAGAGACAATAAAACGGAGCCGTTTGGCGTTTCAAAACTGCGCGCTCCTAATATAGGCTGTAACGCAGCTAGTCTCATCAGAACAGATGACTTCAAATGCCAGGCGCTGGCTACAGCTTTGAAGGGTGAGTCGTCAGATAAAGTGCCGCATTTCATGGTTAGAGACATCAGAGATAATAAAGGAAAGCTGCAGACACCCATACACCAAGTGAGAGACGTGCGCAAATTGGTTAAAAGTTCCTATCACTTTGTTTCTTTGGATAACAACGAAAATAAATCCAACTTTTCATCTGCTGACAGCCATTTAGAGCAGAAGAAGAAAATGTCTTATCGAAATCCTAATTCTGTGTCCCCTATAGTGATCAAATGTCAGTCTGTGAATACAAATAGTAATGGAAAATATTTTGAAAATCTTACTGAGTTATCTAAAGTGGAGCCGTTTGACGTGGGCAGATCGTCTCCAGCAGGCGCTAAAAATGCTCCACTGCAAAGAGCAGCAGGACGAGCACCCATATGTAACTCCAATAATTCCTTAGATGGAGTCATTGGATTGAGAATTGAAAGCAGAACAGCTTCAAATGCGCAGGAAAAAATATCAGACATCACAGATAAGAAACCTGAGTCAAAAATGGTGAACCAGGGTGCTCTGGAAAAACTCCAGGCTGCTGTGAAAACCATGGAGCAGCTCTATAAATTTGAAAAAAATGAATGGAAAAGGAGGAATGAGCCCCATATCCTGACAGACAGCCATGTGCTTTCAGTGATAGCCAGTGAAGAGCATGGAGGACCTGAGGAGGAAGGAGCGAGAGGGTCCAACATGGCCAAGACAGTCAGAAGAGACTCCTATCCCAACAATGACAAGACGCCTCCAGCAGTAGCCCCTGGCACTGACAGCCTGCTCAGGCGAGAGGACAAAGACACCCCCATGGTCTGTCAGACTCCCAGCAGCCATGATGACATTCTGGTTGCTAGGTCAATGCTAGCCACTAGCACCACAGGGAACAAAAACATGTTCAGCCTCGGCTCTAGCCTTCAGGCCTCCACATCAGCAAAGGCCCAGCCAAAAGCCATCACACAAACACCTTTCAGCACCAAACGCTTCCTCCCAAAGTCCCCAAAATTGCCGATGTCCTTACAAGTCAGCCAGACGAAGCTAAGTGGAAATAAAGAAGCTGAATCAAAGGATGTAGAGAGGTCCACACAGGAGCTATTGAGCACCTCAGCTGATAATGAGAACTACCTAACCATTCCGCTCAAGTCTCACGCCACTAGCAACAAACAAGCCTCATCTGCTGATAAAACATCAGTGTACACATTTACCACCCAGACACAACCAACCACTCATTTAGGACACTGGGGCAACAGGGGCTTAGAAGACCCCAACCAGGCCCCTAAACGCTCCAGCATTGTGATGGACACACGCTCACCAGATACCCCTTCAGCCACGATCTACCACTCTTTGCCATTGGGCATGTCCACCAATCAGCCTCAGGTGTACTGCTTCTCTCCGGCAATCACCCCTGCTCCCACCCTGGACCCCTTCCAGGCCACCCAGAGGAAGATGCTCCTGGATCCCACCACTGGAAACTACTACCTGGTGGACACCCCTGTGCAGCCGGCCACCAAGCGCCTCTTTGACCCCGAAACAGGCCAGTATGTGGACGTGCCCATGCCGCAACTTCCAAAGACCCCGGTGCCCATGCCGATGTCACCTTTGGCCCTCAGTCCAGGAGCATACGGACACACCTACATGATCTACCCAGGCTTCATGCCGACACCGTCCGTGATCCCGGCCCGGACGCTGGTGCAGTCGCACATGTCAGTGCAGTCAGAGGCGGAGAGCGGAGAGAAAGGCTTGTCGCAGCAGACTGAGGGCATGTACATGGAGAGTCCCTTCTATATGGCCACTGGCAAGTCTCCCCAGGCGGCCTACGGGGCTCCACAGCAAGCCACCGCCAACAGTCCACTGCAGGGCTTCTCCAGCATCAAGCAGCCGGTCATCAGCATCACCTCCCAGCAGGGCCCCCGGATCATAGCGCCGCCCTCGTTTGATGGGACCACCATGAGCTTCGTGGTGGAGCACAGATAAACGGCAGCTTCCCTGGACAGGTGAGTAGTTCTGACTGTGTTGTTTGTGTATGTAGGTTAGTTCGAATGTTTGAGTAGATCTGAATGAACCAGGTTTTTTTCAAATATTTTTTTATTAAGCAGTTATATTTCACATACATTACATTTTTACATTCAAAGCATTTTTTTCATAGCCTTTACAATTGCGCCTGCAGCGTTGGAGTTATTAGACAGACAAATAAAGTAATAGGCACAGAAGTGATATGACAATATTTTCCTCTGAAATGTAGTGGAAATACACAAATAAAGAGTAAGTACTGCAATATTCTACTTTAGAACAGTACTTGAGTAGATGTACTAAGTTGCTTTGCACCACTGCCAGTAATGCTGATATTGACATCACAGTGTAAAACTGCTCATGTAAGCAAAATAATTTGGTGCAAGGTCAGTTGGGTAGAAAGTGCTTTGCTGAAAAGTGACACTTAAACACAAAGACAGAAAGAAGTTTCACACAAAGACAAATGAAACAAAAAAGAAAGAAAGATACATTAATATTGACACTCTTTGAAAGTAGAATGAGATTTTAGGAGTCTCAGTGGTGTGCACACATTCTTATTTAATTTAATTTCAGCATGTTTTGTTTTAAAATGTTTCTTTCAGTCATGTCAGTTTTTAAACAATTTTCCCTATTGCCAAAACTACAACAGCCAATTTCTTAATGGCTCTCCTCTGTTTGTCTTGATTAACACATAAAGACTTGTGATAAAAAGTGGCATCATGAAATAAAAACAGACTTTGACGAAGGACATTATTTAATAATATATTTATCTGTTTAATTCTAAATGACATGTTAGTCTCTATCAGTTTTTGTCTTCATTATTTTACAATTTCATTGTGATTGTGACATTCATTGTTTATTTTAAGTCTTCATATGATTATTTATTTAACAATATCTTATTAATTTATTCTGAAGTCTTTGTGTCTCCATAGAGGTCTTCATCTAACCTAAAAATTCCTATAAGTACATAGTGGATTGGTGGCACACTCTCTCTATGTGACAATTTAACACCTACCCTAAAGTCAACTTCAGGTCAGGTCAGTCTATTTATGAATTTTCTAGTATCACGTCAATTGGATAGGGGCATTAAGCATGCAACCAATCATGCAATAGGATTCAACATGCATGCCAAAGGAAGAGACACCATGTGACTGTAAAGTTTGCAATTGAGCAACTCAGCAGGCACTAGCACCTACAAGCTGGGAATTCTGATATCACAGCAGAGGTATAGAAGATATTGATATAAGATTCTTTTTTCGTTTGAATGTGTATGGTGGCCATAGTGTGTGCAGGAGGAAAAGGTCAGGCGATGGCAGGTTTTTGTTATGTGTATACACTGACTGCTTCAGCTGCTGCTGGACATCAAGAAGCTGCCTGGCAGCTCAGAGTCGCAGTGGGGTCAACCGGCTTTTTATAGGACCAGTCATTTAAAGACAGAGAGAGTGAGAAGCCAGGTTCACATGCCTCTAACTAGCAATTACATAAACACAACATGCAACATAGCAGCAGAGCATTTGGAGTTCCCCTTCTCGTCTGAGACCCACATACCGGAGGGCTCCATTATATTTCTAAAGAAATCTGATAGTCTGTAGTCTGATAGTATAGAGGATGGAGAAATGGGCTTTTGATTGGAAGGTAATTGAAATCTTACAGACGGGATGCAAAACTGTGTGGGGAACGTCAATGAATAATGATCATGTACCTCAACAACTATTGTCGTTGTGCCATCGAGAATAGCAATGAACTCCCAAGTTTGTCAGAAAAAGGCAACCAAGTGGGACCCTTTTGGGCTCCAGGGACCAACAGAGGACTGTTAAGGGAGCCAGGGGTTCAAAACACAATTAGGTCAAGATTGATTTTGCTCTCATTTTCCTTACTTAGAATAGGCAATGTTAAAAATACAGATACAGTTTGCAATAATACAAAATCTTAAAACTAAAGATGATATCCACCTTTAGTTTTAAGATTTTGGCATATGGCTGGATTTTTTGGGATACCAAAAAGACTGACATGCAAGGGGAAATGAATTGCTGTGCAGGGGCCTCATTTATAAAACCTGTTACGCAAGAAAAAGTTGTGTGAAGCAGGGTGAAATTTGCCATTGCAGCATTCATCGCAAAAGTCGGGATTTATAAAGAATTTCCGTGCGTAAAAATGTGGCCAGTTTTCTGCAACCTTTTGACCATGCATGTGATCGTGCGTAATGCTCCAAAGGTTTTGTAGACTGCATTTTAGTGAACTCCGATGGTAACACGAAATATCACATCGATAAAGTACTCTGGGTGCATAGCGCACAGCCTGCATGTGAGCACACTCTAAATTTTAATAATAAAGATATATTATGCTATTTATTATTTCTTCTAACTCAAACTCTGTGAAGAACATAACAAATAACTTATTTTCTGCACACGGTACAACCCCCTACACATAACTATTACATATAAGGTGTTCGAGTCTACTGGACCCGAGTGTAATAATTGTAGGTGCTATGAAACTTAACTGTGTCCTCCTCCTAACTGGGCCTGCTGTGTGTCTGTGCGTCTGTGTGTGTGTCTGTGCGTCTGTATGTGGGCGTGTCTGATTGTAGGTCTGTGTGTGGGAATGTCTTTCTGCACCTGCTATTCCCACACAAAGTTACAAAATTGTTACATTTCAAGCACTTTCACCTGTTCTGATTAAGTTCTAAGAAATGCACCAATAATGATCAAAAATCTTGTTTCTATTTTTTACCGTTTTTATAATAGAATTTTCTTGTTTTCTCACAAAAAACGAAAATGATCATATGATCATAAATGTGATCTCACAGGGGTAAATGGCAAATATGAACCATAAATGATGTAAATATCATTGGTAATTGAGCTAAATCTGTTAAGTATTAAGGCTGTGTAACAAAAATATGAACACCACACAAGGGTTAAAGCTTCCAAACGGGATTTTGTTTCGATGTTAAAATGGGATATGTCGGTGCTAACTTTTTGACCATGCTAGAAGACTTAACTTGGGGGCACATGTGCTTGGGGAGCACCTCGATCTCACAATCACTGAATTGTGTTTATTCCCCATTTTTCCGTTTCATGATTGGTCATCAAGGGCTTCTTTACAAGGCTGCTATATTCATTGATTGATTAACATGGACCTTATTAGGACAAATATGGGACCTTGGGAGGAGCGTGAGGCTCGTGCACGACCGCATAAGGTAACACATGTCCGTATTTATAATGAGAAGAGTGCCTACTGGTGTGCGCCGCAAGGTGTTATGAATCAGAATTTTGTTTTTGCGTACGAAAATTCAGACTTTTTGGCGCACAAAATGTTTCAGAATAGAATCTACGCACAGTTATAAATGAGGCCCCAGCTGTTGCTCCTAAGTAACCAAAGTCATTCATGTCAAAACTAGGTGGGCAGTGTTTAGTCTGCAAGGGCAAAATCTGAGTTACATGGAGCGTACATGGACAGATGTGAACACACAAAGCATGGTATAACAAGCAAATACAGAATTGGGAATGTAACAATGTTTTGAACCTACATTAGGAGTTATGTCACTAAATTTGACAGTCAAATCAAACTGCAGTTTTATGGAGACTAGGGATGTCACGAGAACCGATACTTCGGTACCAAGTCAACCAAGCAGAGAGAAACAGACTTAACATACTGGCTGTTTGGGAGTACCAGGTGAACTCATGGAAGACATTGCCGTACCTGTGTGGGGATGCCAGGCTGCAGAGCAGCGGGCTGTAACTAATTCCTCCTGAGTAAGGTCTCTACATTTCAAAACATCCTTGGTTTCTACCAGTTTATCTATGTCATAATCCTCATTCCATGACACCAATTTCTAAATCATGCTAAAAATAGTCAGGGCTATGTACAGATGTTTGCCTGGTGAACAATTTCTTAAGTCCCCAATAAAGATGAGACCAGTAAACTCTTTAAAGTCTTTCTGCAACCATTTAGTCCACAGGTTAACTGAAATCAATCAATATGTCTGATTAATGTGCAAGACAAAAGGTGTGCTTGCTACAAAGTGGGCAGCTAAAATGGGTTGGCTTATTTAATGTCACTTTGCACCTTTTAAACATTTTTTCAAAGGACTACTTTAATTTATTTTAGGGGACTTTATGACATAATGCCACATGATTATTTCATATGCATATATTAATTTAATAGGCATATTAAATGAGTGCACAGAATGTGCACTCGTGTGTCTTTATTTATTTGATATTGACTTAAATGGCTTTCCCAGCAGATGCAGCCACCTGGCTCGCCATGTGTAAAAAGCCTCAAGAGCTGATAGTTGATGGTGTGTTAAAATAGTTTAAATAGCCTCACAATTGCTGTGACTTGATTGACTGTTTGGCTTGACTTTAAATTTAATGGGCTTGACCTGGCAGAACTGATGGACAGAATGTGCACCTGGCAGAACTGATGGACAGAATGTGCACAGAATGGACAGAATGTGCACCTGGCAGAACTGATGGACAGAATGTGCACAGAATGTTAATGTCACAAAACCTAATTTAACCTATCCCAAGACAAGTGTGCTGTCAGCAGGCAATATGCTTGCAAATGAATTAGCATATCAATTTTATGAATTCATACATTCATACGACAACAGTTGACCCCAAAGTCCAGTTGTTTAATTAGCATGAACAGGGCTTTATGGTAATTTTTTTCCCCAAGGAGCACGTTTTGCTCCCAAGTTGAAAAATGTAGGATTGACTTACAGAGGCTACTGCTTTTACTGCTAAATTGTACAATAACACAATCATGTTATGGATACAAAACATTATGAAGTGTAATGTTTTCTACATTCTATTGATCAAAAATGATCAGTGATGTTGAGACTACAGTGTAATGGACCACCATTCATGCATACATGTGAACCGTGGATTAATTGCAGAGTTTAACCTTCATAGTATAAAACGTGACACTATGTGAATGGGGCACAGTAGAAAGACGGTGCAGAACGACAACGCTTGTTTAGGGTCGTCATGTGTACTCCTATAGGCCTACATTTCGCATCAGGTGCTAAAACCAACTGTACCAAAACACTGAATTGGACTACTATTTAATGCGACAACGAGACGTTTTTAAAGGGGTGATAGAATGCAAAACCGATTTTACCTCGTCATAGTTGAATAACAACAGTTTGGTGGGTAAATAGGACATACATAGAACCTCAAAATCCCATTGACACCTCTTTCCTCTGCAAATCTCACAATTTGAAACTGCCTCTGAAAACGGGCAAATCTCAACTAACCACCTTATTTGGCTTTTGTCTCTATCTTTGTCACGCCCCAACATTTACATATGCTACACCACTGATCTGAGATCAGGTAGTCTTCTGAATAGGTCGCACAGATCTCAGAAATTGTATATATTGTTCATCTGCTATTTTACAACTACATTTACTTCTGAGACTTTTTTATGCGAGAAATCAACTATGTAGAGGTCAAATATGAGCCGTTTTACGAAAATTTATGGCTAATTGCATAGTTATTATGCAATTACCCAATTGGAGTAACTTCTGATTGGGTCGGTCGGCCCATCTTGGGACCAGGCCGGCCGTTGCAGACTGGCCAAATGCGTAATATTTATTATTATTAATATTATTATTATTATTATTATTATTATTATTATAACCATAGTGAAATTGTGCAAGCGATAAAAACCCGTCCTATGCGCCGTCGGCCTGTAAAGACAATTTATTTATATATTAAAAAAAAATAATCTGACCGGCCCACGTTAAAAAAAATGGTCCGGCCCCTCTGGCATTTGCCAGAATTGCCAAAAGGCCCCTGCTATGAAGAGAAGCAGAGAAGGGGTGCCGTGTCTGCAGTTACACACCCTCCCCCGCCGGTCTACGTCAACAGAAACGTAATAAAGCTATCTACTACTATTAATATAATACTAGTACTTTAATAATTTTAGCTGAACAGTCTGCAGACAGGAAACAAATTTAAAGTGATAACTAAATATTTTTAAAAATGGAAATTTGTAACTTTGCAAGTTGAAGTCAATATTGTAAATTAGCAGGTGGAAATTCGTAAATTCACAAGTTGATGTCGATGTCGTAAATTCTCAAGTTCAAATCGCAAGTTGAGCACATCCATTCATCACAAACACTCCTGTGTACGCCACACAGCTTAGGCAGGGTTTGAACAGGCGTCTCCTAGACGTCGGTCTGCGTCCTTCCCCAATGTGACTACCATCCGTTGTGCACCAATGAAACATTTCATTCACTGGTCAAACAGTCTATTAGGATTTCAGCTGTTAATGGTGTGTTCTGTTTGATTTTCTTGGTTTCTAACAGGGCTGAACCCTGAGTGATGATGACTGCTCTGGCCTTCTGTCTCTTCATTGGTTTTTCCATTGGCAGGAGGCGGGAGCTGATGGGTCAGGGCCTGGTAACAAGGGCTCCTTTACATCCTGTCTCACCTTTTCTAACGTTATAAAGTATTTATTTCTTGATTTATAACATCACATTGTAAAGACTCACTTAATGTGTTAATATTGTCTTTGCTAGCACAGTAATCAATCACTCCCTATAGCAATCAGGGTTTAACTATTTGTTAATTGTCACATTATGTAGTTTTGTAATAAGTTACATTTTACAACCCATTATTGCAAAATAACTTTTATAATGATTATAGCATATTATCTATAACAGTTAACATTTTCTCACCATCTCTTGTGTGTTATATTGTATGTAGTGTCCATATTGCTTTAAAATGCACATGTCCGTTTTTATCAATGTTTTTTTTGTACCTGGAAATGTCATAGTTGGGTACCCTGCTGAGTTAATGAACATGATGCAATGTGTGTGTTGAACCAATACAATGGTAAACATCCTGGAGCTCTCCCATCATGCATTGGCCCTGCATATACTGTGAAGCAGAATATTCAATTTGTTCTTTATAATGGATTACGTTTTGATCTAACATGAAGACAGTTTGTGTTAGGTTTAATAATTATTCACATAAACATAAAACTGGCCAATCCTTCCTCCGTCTCACTGTAATGTAAAGAATGGAGTTTTAGTTTTCCAAGCAGCTCTGAAAGGTTTTAAGAGCAGAGCAGCTACACGATGATGTGAGCTGCAGACTCTTTTTAGCCCCGTTTGACATGTATTTGACATTGCGTATCAATGTTTCTAAGTCATTCTTTTGACACTGACTTATTGTTTTGTACTTCAAATAGCTGAGACTGTGGATCTGCTGGCCAGGCCATCATTTGCTTTTGAATCAGCTGTTTGTTGCTTTACTGTCTTTATGCTAGGACTAGAAACATGATCCAGCAGCAAACATCCTTTTATATTAAACGTACAATATGTAACTTTCTGCCGCTAGGGGTCTCTCAACCAAAACAATGGATTGTAAACACGGACTTTTGATGACGTTGGGAAGTTGCGTGGAATTATGGGAGTTGTAGTTTTTATTGTTAAACACCTGGTCGCTGGTTAGAATGCATCTGTTCACGGACGAGTTCACCCATTCAAGTTTATTCACGTTACATTTAGTAACATGTATTCATGTCATTCTAATAAAATAGCTGCATTTTCCACAACATAATTAAGTTTTTCTTGATTCGATCTGTACTGGTAGCTGACCAGTTAGCTGGTTCTAGTGAACCAGCAAGCTAACATTAGCCAGCAGCTAAAACCACAGTGACTAACAATATATTTCACATGTCAATGTCACCTTTTGGATGGTTTCAACACCGGGCGGACGGGGTTTGTTGTAATGCTACTCAACGAGGCTGAGAGATGGGGGAATCTCCGGCCGGGACAGCGAGGACGGTTGATGGCCGTTGTGCAGCAGCAGAACATCTCCAAGCTGCCCGGAACGATCTCTCCCTTCACTTTTCTTTAATCTTAACTATTCGTTTTGGCGCTTAACTCATCTTTTGTCGGGTTAATTTAGCTAACTGTAAAGACAGCTAAACGCGAAGGGGGGAGAAATTCGGCAGGGAGGAGATTTTTGGCACGAACACCAGTAGCGCTAACGGAGACGTAGCTAATATTATGGTTGGCCACTGTTGTGACTCGGATCTGGGTCTGAGTCTGATAAGGTCGGTTTCCCGACGCTTCATTAAACTGTCGTTAGCGTCGTAAGCACCCGGCACCGGAGTTAAGTGCTGTATAGTACTGTATGGATTGCTGTAATGGTGGCTGGCTGTTGGCTGGCTATGGGCTAACGGTAACTGGCTATTGCTACATATCCCAGCTGTGTTGTCAGCTCTCATCCCGAATTAAGTCTCTTTGCGCCAGGGGAGTGAGGCAGACAGTCAAGCTACTAATAACTTTATGATTGTGTTGAAAGATGTTGTAACCCTATAGATATGTTATCCACCAAGCATTAGCATTAACGTTAGCTACTTGTCAACCAACACATTGTAGTAACGTTAAGCTGGATTGATATTGATATGTATCAATAAATAAGATCTCTGCTGTATTACTGTGTTGCAAAGTGGCATGTAATTAATCACAAAATGATGCCTTGTGGCAGAAAAAGCAGTATTATGGTTAGGAGTATTTTTTTCTGTGACACTGTATGATTTACAATTAATCTCGAACTATCACCTTGGTGTCGTGTTTTGACGGAAGTTACGAGTAACAGACAAGGGGGTAAGCCTCTCCTCGGACCGCGAACCTCCTATGGCGCCATTTTAATGCTACAAAGCGATCACCCCCTGTTAGCATTCCATTGACTGCCATTCATTTTGGCGCCACTTTGACAGCGAATAACTTTACATCTGAAACGTTTAAAGAATCTATTTGTCCATTGTTTATTTCTAAAGAAACACGACAATGTATAAAAGGCTCCATTACCTTGTACCTCACATTATGGCTCCGTAGCAGACGTTTTTGTAAAAATAGGCTAACGATTGTGTCATAACCACGCGACTTACTGTCGCATAGTAGAGGAATTACCGTATAGTACAGGAGAAGCGTGCAGGCAGTTTCGTCTCACATTAGCTGTTTAAGTGTAATTACTAATGTTAACTAGCATTTTAGTTAGCAGTAATTAGCCTGTGCCTATGTTATCTCCTTACATATACCTACGCTCTCCGTCTCTGCAAGATTGGGAATGATTGAGATTTCTCTTGGCACAGCTACCAGAAGACTTACAACTTTCAGACACGTTGCTCACGGCACATTTACGTCGTCTCTCTCAGTTGGAGGCTGCGCAGTAAAAAAATATATAACATAGGTATGGTCGTTTTTAGACATTTTAATGCAGAAATGTTACATATTGTACCTTTAACTGCAGGAACAATGATGTTGTTATGAAAGCATACCACCACATTTTTTGCTGTCTTATTAAAGTGTTTTATGTTGAAAGGTATTGTATGAAATGAATGATGATGTTTGCTGCCTTCTGAGCTGCTGAAATGTTTTCATTAAATGTTTTTCATTTAAATGTTTCTCCATCACTGCCGCTACTGCAGTCTATCAACTTATTTCACTTATTTCAGGAGTAGATTGTACATTCAGATTGGGAACAAGTCTAAATTAAAGGGTCAGTCCGTCCAAATGTACGAAAACATTCTGATTTGCTCTTACTGGTAGACAGATTTTATACAAATAGTATGGGGGTCATATGGCAGAAAAAATTTATATGGAAGTCTGTTCTAACGAGTGCACAGATTAGTAATTGTGTGCAGGTTATTCAGCCAGCCATCAAACAATCAAAGAGGAATTGTGACACTAGTTCTAGCTTTCATTTAGCTTATACAATTACTAAAAATTACACTAAATGACTTAAAAGCTGTTTCTCTAATAAATGATAAATCCCTATTTTTATTCTGAACAGATGTTTGAACTTGTTTCCCCTACTGTATATGCTATGTTTGGTTTAGCACTCTGTTTGTACAGTTCATCGAGCCATTCATTTGTTACCAATCTGCGCACACAGATTTCATGCAAATATTTTCTTCAACCATATTACCCCAGACAGGCTCCGTTCCGTCCGGAGATGATGCTGTTGAGTTTTTCCAAAATGATGTATATTTTTTTAAACAATCCACAAATAATACTGTTTTATCTACTTTAATGTGTGCTTTTCCATTTAACCACTTCAATAGTTTGCCTAACTGGTCCCACTGATGGGATTTGGTCTTTTAAATGATCATTTAATCAGAAAAATCTTTAATCGCCTTGTTTTTGGCTTGTTGCAGTACTTTGCAGATCATATTGCAGCCATTTCTGAATGTGCATGGAGAAGGGTTCCTCTTTTCCTTCTGTGCAACGGAGGAAAAGTACAGCTTGTTGTGTGTAAATACTTTTTACAGGTCTCATGGCCTGATGTTTTGATGCATCACTGTTATTAAAGCCTTGCACAAGGACACTGAAACAGGGTGGAGGTTTGAAGCCAGACCACCTTGCTGCTTTCTGGACAGTAAATATTGTGAAGGTAAAAGAAAGTTGATGTGACACAAGAGAAAAAGTGAGGAAGTTTGGGACTTTTGGAATGAGGACACTTTTATTTGGAATTAAACGGTGAACGCACCACATGTAAAGGTGGGTATAGATGTTGAAATGAAACAATGAAAAATCTTGTCAAAAGTGAAAGTAATGCTGAAATGGCGGCTTAGTTTAGGTTTGTACTTTTTATTTGTTTTTGCAAATGTACAGTGTCAGTTAAAAACTGTCACCAATATTGCAGCGGATGTTTCATCAGATGCTATTGTTACATTTGTGAACATGTAATAAACATGAAAGCCTTTTTCAGACCTCTGTATTATGTTTTTCACTTGTTGATTGTTAATATATGACCTACAATAAAGCACAGGCACATGTAGCTGAAGAAAGACTTTAATTTTGTTAGTTTCCCCTTTGCCTTTATACATTTTATATTTCATTCCATGTTGTTCAGCCTTTAGATTCCATGCCCCACTTAAGATATGAGTACAGTTTGAATTTTAAAAGTAATAACAGTATTTTTGCTGAAAAAATATCGAAAAAGTCATAGTATAGTATATCCAAAAAAGTGATAAAAAGTAATATTATAGTAAGTCAAAAAAGTAGTAAAAAAAGACTACTATAGTGTGACGAAAAGAGTGATAAAAGAAGTCATAGTACAGTATGTCAAAAAAGTCATAGTATAGAATGTTGAAAAAAGTCATAGAATATTATTTTGGAAAAGGTGATTAAAAAGTCATAGGATAGTATGATGAAAAAAGTGATAAAAAGTCATGAGAATCAAAAAAGGTTTTATTGCCACAATAAGTACACGTATATGGAATTTGCCTTGTGAAAGCTGCATACATAAACAAACATATTAATCTTTAAAATGAAATAAACACAAAATGAAGAAAAAACAAATACATACATACAAAGTAACTGTTGCATAAGAAAAAAGGAATTAATTGGTTGAGTGCAAAATTGGCAAAGAATACAAAGTAAATGCAATGGGCAGATGTAAAGTCCAGGATGGTTAGTGCAAGTGCAGTGACAAGAGAGGCAAAACATGCAGATTGGAGGGGTTCAAACAGTTTGAGAGGGATCAGCTACAATCTTTCCTGCCCACCTCAGTGTCCTGGAAGCGTACAGGTCCTGGAGGGACGGCAGATTGCAGCCAATCCCCTTCTCAGCAGAGCAGATGATACGCTGGACTGCCCTTGTCCTTAGCTGTGGCATCAAGTACCAGATAGTGATGGAGTAGGTGAGGATGGACTCAATGATGGCAGTATGTAGTATGTCTAAAAAAAGTGATAACAAGTCATATTATAGTATGTCGAAGAAAGTGATAAAAAAAAGCCCTAGTATAGTATTTGGAAAAGAGTGATAAAAAAGCAACAGTATAGTATGTTGAAAAAAATTATATTATAGTGTGTTGAAAAAAATGATTAAAAAAATACTATGGTATGCCGAAAAAAGTGATGAAAAAAGCCCTAGTATAGAATGTGGGGAAAAGTGATAAAAAATAATTTAGAATGTCGCAAAAAAATGAATAAAAAATCCATAGTATAGTATGTGGAAAAAATCATAGTACAGAATGTGGAAAAAAGTGATAAAAAAAGTCATAGTATAGTATGTCGAAAAAGTCAAAGTATAGTATATCGAAAATAGTATAGTATACACTAAACTATCACTTTTTATGACTTTTTTTGACAAACTATGCTATGACTTTTTCATCACTTTTTTCGACATACTATACTATGACTTTTTTCGACACTATATTATGACTATTTTATCAGTTTTTTTGACATACTATGACTTTTTTCAAAATATTATACTATTAATTTTTTCGACATGCTATACTCTGGCTTTTTTATCACTTTTTTGACTATACTATGACTTTTTTCGACATACTATATGTAGAGTCTGTTACCAACTCCAAATTAGGCCTTTTTTATCAATTTTTTGATCTACTAGTATTACTATTTTTTCAACATACCATCCTGTGACTTTTTTCGATATACTAAACTATGACTTCTTTATCACTTTTTTTGACTATGCTATACTATTCATTCTTTGTTGAAGTCTGTAGAGTCTGTTACCAACTCCAAATTAGGCCATGAGGTGGGACCAGGGGAGAACTTGCTTGGACGCGTGTTCTGCTTGCCAATAATCAATGTCCACAATCTGTCTGTATTTTTGTGACCCTTTTATTCTACTGACCGTCGCACAAGCAATACAGTCCATTTCATTTTGTTTCTGGTTTAGTTCCATTAATTTTCTTTGCACACAAATCAAACCATGACACGCAAACCTGACACGGTGAAAAGCTGTATGCTTTCCCCTTTTTCCACACACCTGTGTACCTGTGGCTGATTACCTTTATGCCTTCCCAAAGGCAATGCTCCACCCAGTGCTCAAACATTAAAACTGAAGATTAATTAGGATAACCAACGTGATACTACAATCACATTTTGTTTGTATATAAACAAAAAACAAAACAAAGTGGTGTAATGGCTCCAACACAATACTATGACTTTTTATCACTTTTTTCGACATACTTTACTATGACTTTTTCATCAGTGTTTTCGACATACCATACTATGACGAAAAAAGTCATAGTATAGTATGTTGAAAAAAGTCAATCTCGGTTGGGCTTTCAACAGATGGAGACAATTACGGGATTGTAAATGATTCAAAAACGTCCCCGAATTGCCCTTCAGGAATATGTCTATTTCATTCATAAAATAGCTTTAGATTGCGCAATGTGGTTGTACGTCAGTAACCAACATTAAATTACGTCCCCCTTCCATTTAGCGCCCAGTTTCTATTCCTTATAATCCGTGTTTGTGTTAGCCTACTATTTTTTTTCCTTGTCCCCATGTACCTGTGTAAAGCTGCCTTGGGTTTCATTAAATGTGTTATATTAATCTTAGTTAATATACCAACATAATGGTTGCTACAACAACACTTGAAATGCAGCGATGCATCTGTAACTTATTCTCTTATTACAAATGAATGATTTTCTGTCTGAGCAAAACATTCATCGCGACTATATGACCTCACGGTAACACTAAATTACAGTGGGTAATACAGCACCATAAAGAAAAGAGCTTTAGGACAGCATGTGTGGTAAAAACACTACCAATTTTAATGAAAAAAAAAAGACACAACACAGTACTTACAAAGTACAATATCATCATTAATCCCATCAACTTGAAAACATACTGCTGTGTTTGCCTACTTTATCAGATTCTGTACTTCTGTTTGACCACTAGATGGCAGTATAAGGAATGGTGTTATGGCCTTCCCAGCAGAAATAATCTGACCATATTCCATATGTCTCAGGTATGAAACAAGACAGGATCTCAGAATGTAATTACACTGGTCCAATTAAATAAGGCCACGCATCATACAGATGTACTTTGATCATTTATTTCCACATTTTCGTCGTAAGACACCGTGAAACTACAAAAAATTAAACACATAAAATACAATGAGTCAAATATACTTCTTTCAGTCATTTTACAGTCTCTTAAGCACGTTTCCTTAACTAGACGGGCCCCACAATGTTAGCATCACAACAGTACAGAAAGTGCATTAAATGCAAAGAAATTAAAACAAATATTAAACACAAATATGATAAGGCTGAAATATAAAAGCGCAATTACCGTGTGCGCCTCTTGGACCGTGCAAAATCTTTGTTTGAGGCCGTACATTTTTCCTCTGCAGCCACATGGCTCTCTCTGTATTCCATTTACCCACAATGCAACAGGTGTGGCCTTCGCTAAACTCTGGTCATTTGACCTCAACATCAAAAATGGCATTTGTAATAAAGAACAACAAAATATAAACAAATTATTTTTAAGGTAAAATATTTTATTACAACTTTAGATCAAACGTCCCTTTTTAAACTCTTATTTATTACAATTTTAATTACTGTATATTCATACAGCAACAATATACATATATACAGATGGTATATATATATATCCACCAAACTGGAAGAATCTCGTTTAGATTGGCAGACAGTCTGAAAACAGTCTGAGGTCTTAGCCAACTATAGACCTATATCTAACCTTCCCTTTCCTCCAAGATCCTTGAGAAGGTAGTCACTAATCAGTTATGTGATTTTCTACACGGCAATAGTTTATTTGAGGACTTTCAGTCAGGATTTAGAATGCATCATAGCACATAGCACTGGTGAAAATTACTAACGACCTTCTAACTGCTTCAGACAAAGGACCTGTCTCCGTACTTGTCTTACTAGATCTTAGTGCTGCATTCAACACTATTGACCATACCATTACAGAGATTGGAACATTTAGTTGGCATTAAACAAATTACACTAAGCTGGTTTAAGTCATATTTCTCTGATTGATCTCAATTTGTTAATGTTAACGATAAATCCTCCAGGTACGCTAAAGTTAGCCATGGCGTTCCACAAGGCTCAGTGCTTGGACCAATTCGTTTCTCCTTATATATGCTTCCTCTAGGCAATATTATTAGGAAACACTCAATTAACTTTCACTGTTATGCGGATGACACCCAATTATATTTATCAATCAAGCCAGACGAAACCAGTCAGTGAGCTAAACTTCAAGTATGCATTAAAGATATAAAATCATGGATGACCTACACTTTTCTGATGTTAAACTCAAACAAAACGGAAGTTATTCTATACTACTGTAATTCCTTATTATCAGGTTGTTTGGGCAGACACCATCACCACAGTTAAGAGTAAACTTAAAACTCTCCTCTTTGATAAAGCTTATAGTTAGGGAGTGAGAAGTTGCAGCGTCCGCCTAGCCTGGCCCACCTGCTTCACTTCATAGTAGTCAGATTCATCTACCATATAATCAATAATATAATAAAAGTAGAGGGAGGCAGGCCAGTACAGCCCGATCCGGTTGGGGAGAGTTCTAGCCCGACCAGGCTCCTCTCCTTAACCTGTCTCTCTTAATTATGCTGTTATAGTTTTAGACTGCTGGGGGACTTCCTTGGCACACTGACTCTGGATTTCCACTGAATGCAGAATGGCTGCGGCCATGATTGACAGCTGTAGTCACGAGGACCCACAAGATCTCGCGAATTCACGTAGAATAGAACCACAAAACCAACAACAGCTTGTTTCCATCCAGAGGAGTAGAGGGGAAACAACTCTGTGCTGTGTTTTCAAGGTATAATGCAGGGATATATGATCCGCCGTGAGCACGGTGTATTTTATTTTGAAAATTAACCAGATGTTTTATTTTGTTTCTGTGCTCGACTTCCTGTCCCGCACAATCAGAATTGTGCTGAATTGCTGCGGAGCTCTCCGGCGTCCGGCAAAAATAGAAGCTCTGCGTATCTGCTCCGGAGGGCTGCGGACCGCCGGAGAATGCAGCCGTTCCGCAGTCAGTGGAAATACACACATTGACTTTAATGGAAACCTATTGACTCCGCCGCCGTTCTGCAACTGGTGGAAATTGGGGGTGAGCTTCTCTCTCTTCTCTTTCCATTTGTGTACATCCTGTCCCATAAATGCTTGTTACTAACCTAGGTCCGTGTACTTGGTGGCCAACGGATTTTCGTTTTGAAAGGAAAAAAACAAAAACGAAAAACGGCCAGTTTCCCAATTACCATTAGTAAATAGGAAAACAAAAAACGGAAAACAACCCATTATTCGTTTTTTGTTTTGATATTAAAAAACGGAAAACGAAAAACAATCTCGTTATCCGATTGTCTTTGATGTATTTGTAGATGGAACTCGGAAATTAAAATACGTGTGTATAAGTCGTATTCCTTAATTTTGCATTGGTATTTTTTTCGTGACCCGGAAGTTACTCCCGCCACGCTAAGACCCGCCCTTCAATAGCATTTATTGGCCAGTACCGCCTGTAAGATCCGTTCTGTGGATGCGCATAATTACGTAGTAGAAAACTAACAATGTCCCTGTGCGATTTGTAACTGTCGGTACACGATCCGTTCTGCCTGCACGATAGACTGTATATAAGTAACATGTGTCAACACTTTATGACCAAACATTACAACTTTTTTATTAAATCTTTTTTTTATTAAATCTTTATTATACAATAGTCATAGCTACAAACATTCGAAACTTGTCACTGATCCAAAACCGTGTAGCGACATCGTTGTTGTGTTGTTTACGTTAATGTTTTTACCTAATACTTCGTTTTGACTAATAACCATAGACTGTCTATTATTAATGCCATGAAGTGTAAACGTACATAAGTGTCCTTTTGAAGATGGGATGACAGCTCTCCCAGCCACCACTGCTGTATACCACTATAGTAGCTACATGCTAACGGCAGTAAACACTATAGTAACTACATGCTAACGGTCATCTTAGCTGGCAATGTTGTTAAATTCTCCCCAATTCCGGGTCACATTCCTGCTGAAACATGTCCGATTGTGTAGTGTTTGGTCTGCGATTTTTGACGTTAGAAAGTGCTGCTTCGTTCCACTACAATCTAACGTTAGCATACTCATAGCTAACTATTGTAGCTGCATGCTAACGCGACATAGCAGAGCATACATAGCTAGCTATGTACGTATGTAGCAGGACTTTGTACCGTAAAAAATCACCAATAAAGGCTTCTAAACCAAATACTAAACAAATACAAATACAGTAAAGTGACCGGAATTAGGGGTGAAATGTCCAGCATTGAGCTACATAATAGTTTGCTAGGAGTATGCTGGTCTCTCACAGAGATCTCATTTGTAGCCCTGTTTTTACCTGATACTTTCATAAAAGTACAAACACATGAAGTGAGAGGTATACACATGCTTAAACTTTATTTAAAACATGGTTAACCTGAAGCAGGACGGAGTCATGACTTATAACACCAAAGCAAGGCTTCTAGCTCAGGCTAGCTAGCGTTAGCAAATTACCTTCAAAGTTGTAAAGAAATGACGAAACGTAAAATTTGAAGCCTTTATTTAATTTGCTACATGGTGTTGTACTGGATGGCCGGACGACCTCCGTATATCATTAACAGATACTTTAGGCAACTCCAGCAAACACCTTGTAAACTTCATCTTTGCCATCATAACGGTCTACTGTCACTGTCTAATGTTTTTTTCCGGTAACCGGGAATGTCCAAACATCCTTATGCCAATGCGTGCATAGAGCTGTGAAGTTTGCCGGTGTTCGCGCAAGCGTAGAACTGATCAGGCAGTGCACAGAACGGATTTTACAGGCGGTACAGATCGGGTACTGACAAAGGAATAAGATTTATACACACATTTTAATTTCCGAGTTCCATCTACAAATACATCAAAGAAAATCGGATAACGAGATTGTTTTTCGTTTTCTGTTTTTTAATATCAAAACAAAAAACGAATAATGGGTTGTTTTCCGTTTTTTGTTTTCCTATTTACTAATGGTAATTGGGAAACTGGACGTTTTTCGTTTTTGTTTTTTTCTTTTCAAAACGAAAATCCGTTGGCCACCAAGTACACGGACCAACCTAGCTCTGGGGTGCTTATTCCCCAGAGTCCTTACGTTTTTTTTTTTCACCCAGCATGTTTCCTGGATTAGGGTGGCACCAAAATCATGGCTGCAGCTGTCACCGTGGTCCTGCTGCACGCCCTGATATGCCCTGTTACACCCATAGACTGTATATAAGAATGGACCAACAGATCTCGTTGCTCTGGACGGAGAACAGTGAAGGCCGTTAGAAGCACTTTTCCGGTGAGCGCTGAGCGTTACTGCGCCTCCAACTGAGAGAGACGACGTAAATGTGACGTGAGCAACGTGTCTGAAGTTGTAAGTCTTCTTGTAGCTGTGCCAAGAGAAATCTCAATCATTCCCAATCTAGCAGAGACGGAGAGCGTAGGTATATGTAAGGAGATAACATAGGCACAGGCTAATTACTGCTAACTAAAATGCTAGTTAACATTAGTAATTACACTTAAACAGCTAATGTGAGACGAAACTGCGTGCACGCTTCTCCTGTACTATACGGTAATTCCTCTACTATGCGACAGTAAGTCGCGTGGTTATGACACAATCGTTAGCCTATTTTTACAAAAACGTCTGCTACAGAGCCATAACGTGAGGTACAAGGTAATGGAGCCTTTTATACATTGTCGTGTTTCTTTAGAAATAAACAATGGACAAATAAAGTCTTTAAACGTTTCAGATGTAAAGTTATTCGCTGTCAAAGTGGCGCCAAAATGAATGGCAGTCAATGGAATGCTAACGGGGGGTGATCGCTTTGTAGCATTAAAATGGCTAGTTTTTTTTTTTTTTTTTTTTTTAAATCTTTATTTAACAAATTGCTACGCTCTGCAGTACCCTGCAGTGTCCTGCTATGCTCTGCTGTGCCATGCTACATCCTGTAAAGCCCTGCAGTGCCCTGCTATGCCATGAACTACTACGACTACTATGTCTAATCACTGTTCCATTATCTTTTCTTTTTGACTATTATTGCCACTGTTCATCACACCCCCAACAGGCACCGTCAGACACACCGCCTACCAAGAGCCTGGGTCTGTCCGAGGTTTGTTCTCTAAAAGGGAGTTTTTTCTTGCCTCTGTTGCACTAAATGCTAAATTACTGAAATTGTTGGGTCTTTGTATATTGTCTAGACCAGTGGTTCCCAACCTGGGGTCCGGGGACCCCTAAGGGGGGCGGCAAAGATCACAGGGGGGGCGCGAGTCTTTATCTGGTTTGAGGTTGAGGTAAAAAAAAAAAATATTTGCACGTTAAAGAAATTATGATAATACACTAGAATATATAATGTATACAAAAGTCTGTATAAAAACTATATATTTTTGTTCTCGCTTAAACTTGTAGGCAGGCTACTTAGTAGGCCAAACCTCCGGGACCTCTTAACCTGGGACCTTGCTGTCATCAGGTCAGCTGCTAGCTGATATCATCCTCGTTTTTCCTGCCGCCACGGCATCACTATTTTATGAATGAAACATGGCGGAGAAACGTAAAAGTGCTGATAACTCCTCTGTATCAAAAAAGAAAGTAAGGGAACGTTACCTCAACTTCGGTTTCGGAGGGGGGGGGCTCAGCTTTTCTTAGACATAAGTGGGGGGGGCGCCAAGGAAAAAAGGTTGGGAACCACTGGTCTAGACCTACTCTATCTGTAAAGTGTCTTGAGATAACTCTTGTTATGATGTGATACTAAAAATAAAATTGAATTCTACTCCTCTTCCTCTCCCTTGTGCAAGCATTTTCTTACTTTTTTAGTGTTCATCTATATTGTTCCTTTTCCATACAAGATCAGCCCAAATAGGTCCTCTTTTATGTACTACCACATGGTCAGGCGATGGAAAGAACCTCAACACAACAAAATGTCGACTATTTGATGCACAACAAATTCTAATATACTGTACAAAGATAACATCTCTAAAGAATTATCTGATATTGTCAACATCATAACAATTAAAACAGCATGGGTAGATCATATTTATTCATGTAAATGGAAAAATCTGAAAATCTTTTCCTTTTTCGAACTGCGGCAGCGAGTACTAGCCAATCACAGCGCAGTCACCGCTGCGGCGAGGCTTTCACCCCGCTCACCCTGCTCTGCTCTCTTACTTCCTCAGCTACAACTTTGTTTTGCTCCACATGTATCGCATGATACAGTCAGATTGGTCCCTTTGTGATGCGGAGAGCACATGATGTGAAGCTGCAGAGATTCCAGAGGATGGGAGCACAGAGTAGTGATTGTACTATATCCACGACATTCCACTTCTGAGATTGCTCCGGTGCCGCCGGATCTCCCTCATTTCAGCTGGATGTCCATCCCCTTCCTCTTTCTTTGTGTTGGCGTTCTAAACTACTACTACTACTTCTGCACGTACACATGTTCCACCAAAACAAGTTCCTTCCTGAGACTATTTAGTAGAGGCACCGTGGCTCAAGACGATTATGATTGGTTTAAAGAAATGCCAATAAACCAGAGCACGTTTTTCTCCAATCCCAGATGCTGTGTGGACTAGCCAGACCTTCCTCCGCAGCACTGTGGAGGAAGGTCTGGCAATGCAAGACTCTGGTTGTCCTGGAAAAAGGACTCCAGTAAAAAAATGTTTTTGAGTAATGTTGGATTAAAAGTTTGCAGCTCTCATTGTATTATTTCATATATCAATCGACACATTTGTGAATATTTTTTCTGTGACTTCACGTTCAGGACACGGGTGTGTGAATATTTTCTACGAGTGAAACTTTCAACCTACAAGTAGAGATTGTGCTCACATCAAGTCTACAAGCTCTTGCACTTCATACAGGTGAGCCCACTACCTGTAGGGGAGGCAAAAACACTGCAGGCAAAGCTAAGTTCATAGGCTTGGAAATATTAAAGGATAGTTATCTATTTTGTTTTAATGAATATTCCACCACACCCCAGCAATAAAGCACACAGTCACTGAGAGGGTTTGTCAGGAGGTTTATTAGTTTATATACAAGCATATCTGTCACCGAGGCGGAGACTGTCGAAGATACAGAGTAGAAAACGTATAAGGTGCAAAAACAAACACTAATGCACGGACACCCCAAGCTATGTACAGCAGGTTCACATTTACTGACATCAGACATCTTGCTCAGTTATGAGCCATGCTGAGCCAACAGGGAATCACAATTAACTAAATACTTATTGATATAACTCCCCATACGCCCCTGTCCTCATGCCAACATGCTGACTACACTCTAGCTCGCAGACCTGTGGGGTATCGGTATGAAAACAGGAAGAGGATAGAACATATTTACAAGAGGGAGGAGCAGTTGGCGCCCATGTGCTGTATGTTTTTATTTATTATTTCTTTTAATGTTAAATTTTTACAGGGACAGGGCACAATTGAAAGTAAATGCACCAGAGTTAACTCGCAGCTAACTTGCATCTGTTGTTGATGGGCAGGTAGACCGAAAATATTGTAGCATCGATTTCCAAACTCTAATAATAACTTCTGTTATGCTACTTCTGTCAACAATCCCGATAAAACACCATGTATACTTAGCAGTGTCAACATGACAACAAGTGGAACACAGCGGCACAAAGTAGCGGAACATAAAGCCATTAGAAAAACACCATAAAATGTGACATTGATAAGTGTGTGTGTGCGTGTGTGTGTGTGTGTATATAAAGCAGTCTGAAAATCGAAGTCACAGTCTTTAATTTGGCAGAACAGTCATTTGAGTTTACAGCAAGTGCTTCTATTTCAGTCAGTTTCTGGGTTTGGAATGTGCCTCGGAGGTATTTGAACACACACACACACACACACACACACACACACACACACACACACACACACAGATCACAGGACTACAGTAAACCAGTGGCGTGATTAGAGGAGCTGGACCGAGGCTCTTGGATCAGGGTCTAACGTCAGCCACAGCGGTTGAGGTTCAGAGTTTTCCAACTACAAGCGCCAAATCTAAGGGCTGCCACGCCTCAGGATGACCTGCCAGGTTTTCCGAGCACTAACACACACCCGCTGGAGTCCTGCTACAGCCTATGACAGCCATCAACATCACACCAAACGGCTTTCACACCGCTGCTTTCCTCACCTCCTCATTTCAATGAGGGAAGGCAGCAGAGGGGAAGCGTTTGTTTGGATCGTGGTGGTAGGGGTATGAAGCGGTTGCTGCCCATGTGAATGTGCACAGAGTTTGCTCTGCAGGGCAGAGAACTTTTTAAAACGCTTTGCTTTTTTGCAGGACACTATTGCTGTCGCGCGAAGGTGTGCAAGCAGCTTAAGGGACTATTTAAAGAAATTTGTAATTCAAGTGGTTTGAGAGAAAACTAGACTTCTGCACCTCCAACTCTGTTTTCAGGCTTTAGAAAATCTGGCTCGTGACGGAAGACTTTGGCCAATCACAGGTCATTTCAGAGAGAGAGAGAGATCATTCTTATTTGCTGTTCTCTCTACTTCAAATTCTGTTTTTTTTTCACTTTTTACCCACTGCAGATTTAAGGAAGCACAATTACTCCCTTAGAAAGATACCTCTGGTTCTGTTTTGACCTGGTTTTAACATCTGTCCTGAGTGATCTGATCACAAGTGGACAGCTCTAGGTATGTGTGTTCCCACCTGGCAGTAGCATGTGAAGATGCATCCTGAGTGACCACTTGTGATTGGATCTTACTTGGCGCTCTATATGCAAATAAACATGTACATCATTTTTGTTTGCATGGCTTTAACGGTATATGTATTCGTCCTGAACCGTTTTGGTGCAGGACGTTGGGTTCGGTATGCAACATTGGTTCTGTACACACATCAAAACTACTCGCACACACGGAACAGAAATTCTGGAGTGCGAGTTTTACCTGGAAAGTTTTAGAAGCATACTAGTTGTCTAGTCTGGATCAATAAATGTACATTTCCAGGATAAAGCCATTTAATTGCTAGCTTAAAATGCTCTTTTTTTTTAAGATTATTTTTTGGGCATTTTCTGCCTTTATTTTTAACAGGACAGATGAAGACATGAAAGGGGAGAGAGAGGGGGAATGACATGCAGCAAAGAGTCGAAGTCGAACCTGGGCCCTTTGCCGAGGAGTAAACCTCTATATATGGGCGCCTGCTCTACCAGCTGAGCTATCTGGGTGCCCTAAAATGTTCTTTTTAACACTGAATTTGCAGTTGTAGCCTGCTAGCTGATTACCATTTCATCACTCTGACATTGTGTGTTAGCGGTTTTCTGTTTCGGCAGGTTGTTGTTTGTTTTGTTTTGCTCTAACCAATCGGTAGAGAGTGACATACAACGGAAGCTATGGTAGTTGTTGCTAGCTTCCATCGATCATGAAAGATTTCCACTTATGAGTTTCTGTCATCAAGTCATAGAGCTGTGTCCATATCATTCACGTTTGTTGCCATTTTTCAGTAGCTTTTTTTATGAATGTAGCTAGGTAGCATGGTATTGGTGGATTTTTCCAACCAGGGGGAAGCAGACATCAGCGAGCACAGGACCAAGTCAAAGATTCTGGAACCAGGCTAAGTTGTGACTATATTTAGTTTTTCCTATACTACAAGAGCCTCTCTATTCTGATCAGTGTTGGCAGATGGGAAATGTGAAGCTGTCATAGCAGAGGCTTAAAATGATCCTGTTTTGAGGAAAATGATCTCATACGAGTCTTAACCACGAGAACAAATAGGCGTAAATGTGTAATTTTACAAAATATGTATTTAAACAACTTTTTTGACACGCCTACAAATCTACCCGATTTGTTTTATTTTGAAGCAAGCTGACGTAGCTCTGATGTGTGGAAGGGAGTATTGTCCGTCAGTCGGACACTTTTTGTAATCCTACTATTACAAAATGTAATGACAAGACAGCGCATCTGGAAGCCTATTCATATTCTGCATCATAACAGTTAAGACCTAAGGTAAGCTAATTAAATACGTAACTGCTATCCTGATCATGTTGGGAAATGAATTAAAATGAGACCGCGCACTAATGGTAGGTGTCACAAAATGGTCAAATTATGGTACATTATGACACTTTTGGTATTATTGACAGAGGGCAAAATATCTTGCAAATACGATGATTATCATACAATTGTTGTGAATACTGCCTTTATTTAGTTTGTGTAAATAGTCATGTAACATTTATGAGTCAAAAATTATTTTCTACACTTCAGTCACCCCCGCAGATACAGAAAATATGGACTGGAAGGGTGAAAGTTAACAAGTAGGTTAAAAAATACATAACTCATTATTAATGAATTTAATAATAAATCAATGTCTATGTGTCCTCAAACTCTTCCAACCATGACCAAGTCAAAACAATGAATGGCATCTTTGTTATTGGGATGGGACACTGTAGAATCCTTATGTATTACAGTCACAATTGGTGATCTGCAATAAATATATGTTGATTTTCCAACTATTCTGCTTTGCATAAATCAGTCCTCAACATGTCTCACAGCCGTACAGATCAACCTCCACAATCCTTTGTGTTTTTTAGAGTTTGAATGATCTAGAGAATATTTCTCCTTCTTGAAATACAGCTTTGAGACTAGCTACATAGCTGTTAGGATTATTGTGATGCACTTTGTTTGCTGATGCTGACACCCATGACGGTGTGTGTGGAGCGCCACAAGTTCAACGAAAAAAAACTTTAAATATATCAACATAAATAAAGGGAAGCTACTATTTCCTCTAAACATTTACAAATAAATATTTTTGACCGTAGACCTTTTTGACCCCAAACTGTCAATCTCCTGGATCAGATTTGAGTGAAAAAAAGGGAGAATAAGGGGGTGGCTTGAAAAGAAAGTACAGCGAACAACACAAGTTGCACAACTTAGTACATTAACCCTCCTGTTGTCCTCGGGTCAAATTTGACCCATTTTCAAAAGGTTTCTATATCTGAAATTTGGGTTTTCTTTCAAACAAATTGTCCAAAAAAATTACGTGGATGGTTCACTACAACGCTCTTAACAAGTTAAATAATCAGTTCACTACTTTCATTGAATTTGGGTGCTTTAGTCAATTTTATAGCATTTCAAGAAAAGTGACAAAAATGTCAGAAAAAAAGTGACAAATGTCAAAAAAGTGACAAAAGTGACAAAAAAGTGACAAAAATGTCGAAAAAAGTGACAAATGAAAAAAAAAAAAGCTTTAAAAATTTTGGAAAAAAAACACTAAAACTTCAAAAGGCTCAGAAAAAGTAAAAAAAAACATTGAAAAAAAGTGACAAAAACATCGAGGAAAGCCACAGAAGTGTTGAAAAATAAGACCAAAACTTTGATAAAGGTTTTTCATTTAAAATTTTGACTCAGAAAAACAAAAAGTTGCAGGTCGACGGGAAGACAACACAAGGGTTAAGCATGCTCATTGGTCAAACAGTTTAAAAAGGTTGCTTCGTCTGTATGTTGCGGTACTGACAGTATACTAAAAGCAGCAACTGGCTTTGTTCATGCTTGTGTGCTCCTCAACACAATCTCAGACTGTATGGACAGTTTTAAATAAATATATACACAATTTCTTTAAAAGAAAAAAGAAATGAAAGTAAGCGTGCTGTGAGGGGTTGGGCGTATTATGTGCCGGTCTTCTGCTCCCATTCCTGCAAAACAAACAGACACTCATCAGTTTCTCCCACTATCAGAGTTATAGAATAAGTACAATCGTCTTAATCAGCACAACCAGGACATGTGCAATCATTCTCGATCAAGTAAAATAAATAATAAAAATCTAATAAAACATACAAAATGAATGAGAAAAAAATATATGAAAAAATGTGATTCTGAATCACAACATTCCAGATATTCTCATGCTCACTCCTTAGAGCTGTTACACACCAACCAGATGGCTGACCGTCGGCAGAAAAGGCAGTCGGACTGATCAGTCGGGTCCCCAAGGTCCAAAAAAATGCCTCAAAACACACTGAGGAGACGCCGACTTGAGCGTACGCTCTGCGCGTGCGCGAAACGTAATACGTCTCCATAGCAGCAGGCGGCGCTTCTCTGTATTGTTTCCATTAACAGTCTGATTATTTTCCAGAAAATGAAAACTGGCAGCTGATAGGACGAACGCGTCACGTGGGTCTTTTTTCTCTGGAAATTCACAGCCAGACTGTCATGGCAGCTTGTTCAGAATACGATCTCATATTATACTAAAATAGTTCACCGAAACGTGTTTCTGAAAACATTTTAAGCGAGAAATAGGCCATCCAGTTGCTGAATCTGTCTTCATTTCAGATTGACAAAGGTCAGTAAAGATTTTTGTCAGATTTTGAGAGGCTCATCCGCTCGCCATTTTGAGAGGCTCATCCGCGGGTGAGTCCCGACTGCCCTATATATATATATATATATATATATATATATATATATATATATATATATAAAAAATACACACTACCGTTCAAAAGTTTGGGGTCACTTAGAAATTTCCATTCCACTCCATTATAGACAGAATACCAGCTGAGATCAGTTGCATTGTTTTTTTTAACCAGGGCAGCAGTTTTCAGATTACATTATGTACTTCCATAATTGCAGAGAGTTCTCCAATGTTTTCTCAGTTAGCCTTTTAAAATGATATCAGATTAGTAAACAGAATGGGCCTCTGGAACATTGGATGAATGGTTGCTAATAATGGGCAATGTAGATATTGCATTAAAGATCAGCCACTTCTTTCTACAACAGTCAGGAACCCTTTTGCAATTATGTAAGCGCATAATGTAATCTGAAAACTGCTGCCCTGATTAAAAAAACAATGCAACTGATCTCAGCTGATATTCTGTCTGTAATGGAAATTTCTAAGTGACCCCAAACATTTGACCGGTAGTGTATATAGTATAGGTACAGGTCTGGACTGGCCTGCCTGCAGTCCAGACCTGTCTTCCATTTAAAATGTGTGGCGCATTATGAAACGCAAAATACGACAACAGAGACTCCGGACTGTTGCAACTGAAGTCATATATCAAGTAAGAATGGGAAAGAATTCCACCTACAACGCTTCACATAATCATTCATTATTTCTCAGTTCCCAAACACTTATTGAGTGTTTTTAAAAGGAAAGGTGATGTAACACAGTGGTATGCCCTGCAGTGCCCTGCTACACCATGAACTACTACAACTACTATTTCTAGTCATAGTTCCATTATATTTATTGTGACAATAATTGCCACTGTTCATCACACCCCCAACCAGCACCGTCAGACACCATCTACCAAGAGCTTGGGTCTGTCTGAGGTTTCTCCTTAAAAGGAAGTTTTTCCTCGCCACTGTCGCACTAAATGCTTGCTCTTGGGGGAATAACTGGAATTGTTGGGGCTTTGTAAATTATAGAGTGTGGTCTAGACTTACTCTATCTGTAAAGTGTCTTGAGATAACTCTTGTTATGATTTGAACTATAAATAAAATTGAAATGAAATAAATAAAATTGAATTGAAAACTTGCCCGTCCCAGCTTTTTTGGAACGTGTTGCAGGCATCAAATTCAAAATGAGTGAATATTTGCAAAAAGTTTATCAGTTTGAACATTAAATATCTTGTCTTTGAATATATGTTGAAAAGGATTTGCAAATCATTGTATTCTGTTTTTATTTATATTTTACACAACATCCCAACTTCATTGGGGTTTGTGATATCTAATATCTTAACTGGTGTGACTGCCACAACTAGCCTGAAATGAGCAAACTATGAAACATGGCTGTAGCCCCCTGTAGTCTGCCCTGTCAGCTCGGACCTTGGCCTTCCTGAGGACGTGTCCCCGGACGGACGAGGCCTTCTGGCTGCCCGGCTGCCGGCGCAGCAGCGAGGCGCTGTTGACTGGCAGGGAGCAGGACTCCGTGTCACTGGTGTCGCAGCTGGAGAAGGGAGAAGACTCCTGGGTCCGCCGCGACATCGCCGGCGACTGCACACACAGACAGGGAGAGACTTCATGAGGAAAATATCTAATTGCAATTATGTTTGACTGATATTGCAATCGCGAGATGATTCATGATATTGAAGGGAATGATAATTTTGGTATCCTTAATCTCATTTTAAATGACATATTTTTGCAATCTGTACCAATCAAAGATTTTTTTCTTTAGTCTGTAGGATAGGATTTGTAGGCTGGGACGTCTCCGCAGCACCACAATACTTCATTCAGAATGGTTTGACATTCTGAATCATACATATTGCGTTTTCGATAAAATTGCAATTATTTGTGTAGCCCTACTCCAGACAGCTGATGGTGCCACGCAGGTAACAACATATCCTTTCTGAACCACTGTGGAATGACAGTACAGGGGTCTGACCTGGACTCCAGAGGAGCCAGCCTTCGGTTCGATGGTGAGGCCCAGGGTGACCCCACCGCTCAGGGCTTTCTTCAGGCTCTCCTTCACCTCTGTCAGCTCCAGTTCCAGGTTCACCCGCTCCTCCTCCCTCCGCTTGCAGTCCTCCTCTACCTTCTTCAGGCGCTCCGACAGTGAGGCTAGTGACCGTTTGCCTAATGGAGGAGGAATGATTATCACTTTGATAAACTTGTACCTTGGCACTTTAAATTACAGACATTGCCTGTTTGTTACTGGTACCGGCAGCAGCTTCCACGGCCGTGCGCAGCTCTCTCCTGTCCTTTTTCAGCACGCTCAGGTGGTTCCTGATCTCCTGCTTCTTCTTCATCAGCTCCTCCTCCCTGCCCTGCAGCCGCTTGGCATCCGCCTCCACGCGGTTCTTACCGTACTTACACTGCTCTGCATCTAAACAACAAAGATCCATGTGAAGAGGTTGAGGTGGTACAAATCATCACATGACCGACAGCGCTAACCAGGAGCCAGCACCAAGAGTCTGGTTCTGTCCAAGGTTTCTGTCTGTTTAAAGTAAGTTTTTCCTTTAAGCTGTGTCCTCTTTCTTATCTGGTCTTCATCAAGTCTTTTCTGATTCCACTGCCTCCTTAAAACTCACTTTAACAAGATGGCCTACACTTCACCTTGTTTTCTTTTCCGTTATTGCATCACATTATTACTTTTTTATGGTATTTTATTCGAACTTCACTCTCATTACATATTTAAATTATGCTTGATTTGTATCATCATTTTAGTATTTTTAGATGCACTTCCTTACATCTTCCATTTCGATCGGTTTTGAATTCAAGAGTTTGTTCTTTTATTGACATCCTATCTTGCACTTCCACTGGTTTATGTTCAGGCTCAGTGCTGTTTGAAATATGTGCTCTCATATTCTCATTTTTGTATGTCATATGGGGGGGGGG